>NC_088418.1:60339748-60387248 GCF_034236695.1 Oncorhynchus nerka
CTCTCACACCCTCTCACTCCCTCTCCCTCTCTCTCCCTCTCACACCCTCTCACTCCCTCTCCCTCTCTCTCCCTCTCTCACCCTCTCACTCCCTCTCTCTCCCTCTCACAGACAGACAGGCAGACAGGCAGACAGGCAGGCAGACAGACAGGCAGACAGACAGGCAGGTCCTGGAGACAAATCAGCCCAAGCTAGCCTGGCTTGGCCTGCATCAGAGGGGATTGGGTTTGGCCTTTGTCTGTCACTGATACCCTCATAAACACAGAAATAAATAGACTCCAACACATGTACAAGTGGTAATGTACTCACAGATACAGACAGTACAAACCACTGTGCAGGGGACACGCAAGCACAGAAACATTAGCAAACGCATGCAATTGGGCACACACACACACACACAAACACACGCGTGCACGCCCGCCCACACACTCTCTCCCTCTGGCCGGCACACTTGAGAAAGACTGTAATTAGAGCAGCTGCAGCACATCCTTTGTCCTCTAAACACTGGCCACTGAAGGAGGGACACACACACACCTGCAGGCCTACACACACACACACACACACACACGCACACACACACACACACACACAACCTCAGGAGGGGCAGAGTCCTGTCATCTCTGACACACGGCTGGCAACGGAGAGGACCCCAGATGTCTGCCTCGCCCCGTGATACATACACACATTCCCTCATCCTGCCTTTGTTCCTGCAGCACAACCATACACACACTCTCCTAGAGTACATATACACACCATTCACACACTAACTATTCACACACACATTCTTATTCCATCAACATTCATCCATTAAATGATGTGACGAATGGCCAATAACACTACCAAACACATCCTAACTATAAAGCACAAACACTGGACTCTACCTGGAGTGAAATGCACCTACTTTCCCACAAGAACCGGGTTAACCAGTCGAGTTCTGATCTTTCTAAATCTGGAGACCAACCCTTCTATTGACAGTATCTCTACACAGTAATCAACCACACCTTCCATCAGCCTGACTAATAGGCTGATCTCCACAAAGGCTGCTTTGTCGTTGTGTGAGAACAAGGGAGAGACATTACAATGAACTTTTATCAGCAATTACGGTGAAAGTTAGACATGAGGGCAAGAAGATGACATGACAGCCAAGTGCTATAATGACATTCTGAATGGGGGAAATCTGAGTGTTGTCAGGCCTAGTTGTTTCATTCTTACTGCATAATAAATGCATTGTGAGCGTAAAACACAGGCCTTATTTCATTGTCTCTCTCTGTGTTATACAAGCATCGTTCATATACTAACGTATTATCCCTGTTAACAGAGCTAAACAGATGGCAGAGACGACCATGAAAAACGTCTTGCTCAAGTGGAGTTGTGAAACTCTTCAAACTCCAGTCCAACGTTGGGCTGGCAAGGCCTCCGTCCGTGTTAGTGTTGGCTTGTTTGGGTTTCCCAAGATAACATTTTCATATACAACACACCACAGGCCTGAACGGCAGACACACCCTGTGAAACTTTGACCTGGTTCTATTTAGACAAGCTATTCGGGTTGCGTTCGGGACCGTGTAACGTTGCAGAACACTCAGAAAGAAATGTGCTGGGGAGAGCAGACATGAATCTCTGTCGTGTAGAATTGAGAATCAATTCAGCTCAACACGATACATATCTATCTGCAACAATCGCTCAGATCTACACATCATCTGCAACTCTTTTACCTCTATACGACATTTCCATCTGCAAGTATTTCAACTCTACTCTCTATAAGTAGGCTGACTTTCACCACTACTCAATATATCCATCAACAACAATCTTTCAACTCTACATGTAACATTTTGGTAACAGTTTATTTTAAGTAAAGTTCTACCAACACGTCTATCTGCAACAATCTTTTCCCACAGCTAATATGTGTCTCCAAAAACCTTGCCACTCAACATATCACATTTCAGAGATTTTTAACACTGAATAATAACGCTGACTGAATCCCACCCTGGACCAACACTACCCACGTCCCCCCTCTCCTGGTCTTCATCCCTGGCCAATGTGTGGAGAGCTAAAGCCTGCCCTGGGACCCGAGGCCGAACGTCTTCCACCCCCTCGGCTCCTGTCAAACCCGCTCTTCTCCTGTCTTGCCATTTTGTCTTTGTCGAATTGGAGCAAAAATGTTTTACTTTTTGAGTCAGAGGCCTGGAGAGATTGCAGTCTTTATCCAGAAGTAATGTTTTGTGGAGTCACCTCTTTCTGTTGGTGTAACTGCTGGGTGTGTGTGTGTGCGTGTGCACGCACGTGTGTGTCTGTCTGTCTGTCTGTCTGTCTGTCTGTCTGTGTGTGTGTGTGTGTGTGTGTGTGTGTGTGTGTGTGTGTGTGTGTAGACAGCACTTTTGGAGTCTGAATGTCTCATCCACTCACGGACCTGATGATGGAGCCACGTGCATTTCCATTAGGAGGAAAATATCATGTGGGCTTTGAGGCATTAGATGTGTGCAGTCTGAGCAGCCGAGCCTCAAGTTGACAAAGGTCTTAACCTGAGACAAAGCTTCTAATCAGTTTTCTGTCTGGTTCAGATAGAACAGAAAAGTCTCCATAATCCAGGACCAGCAAACCAATGATAATTCCTGTTCCAGACAGTCTCGTCACACTTGCTGTGGTATAGTGGCCCTATTCCACAGCAACTAGAGTAAAAACATAAACAGCATATCATGTATTATCTGTTAAAGCATGCTATGTATTTCTTGGGAAGAATACAGAATTCCTTGCAAGTAGGCTACTATCTGTTCCATACAAGGCAGTCTATACCATTCTATTTTGATGTATTATTGAAATGATGACACTTATTATTGAAAGTGTTGTGTGCAATCCTACTGTATATCATGTCGTTGTTGGCACAGACATCCCACTCATCTACTGAGACAAAGGTCAAATCCCCATCTGGGCTGTGCATCTTCACAGCTGTCTCATATTGGAGCCTATTCTATGTACAGCACAGGAGGTTGGTGTGGCGCCTTAATTGGGGAGGACGGGCTCGTGGTAATGGATGGAGTGGATTAAGAGGAATGGTATCAAATACATCAAACATGTGGTTTCCAGTTGTTTGATTCCTTTGCATCCTCTCCGGCCATAGTTATGGGCCATCCTCCCCTCTGCAGCCTGTGGTGTACAGTAAGAGATGACATGAAACAGAACCCTTCTCTACATTCAAAATAACAGCCTAACAAATAACAGTAAAAACCTTCAGGTTTTTAACGGCCTTCGTTTCATATTCTGATGTATCTTAATAGATTTCAGTCGGCCATTTTGACAGAAGATTCCGCTATTAACTTTGTTTGGATATTGACACCCGTTCATCTATGGATTCTCATTCCCCGTAAAAAGAAAGACCAGCATCACGGGAATATGTTGCCAAGATAGGAAATATTTTATTACAGAGAAGAAAAAAACAACTTTTCTTCCAAAATATAGAAATCTGTACAACTTTCGCACAATCAATTTACATGAACTGTACAAATTTACAGCAGTTCACCACGACATACCCAAGGAAAAGAAAATGAACACAATAAAGATGTACTGACATGAAATCACAAGGTAGAGTAGACAGCTTTTCTTCTTGGGTACGCTCAGATTTTTTAAACGTTTTTCTTGTTTTGTAAGTTGAAAAAAACAAAGGATAAGTCTATCAGTACAGGGCATGGAAACTGATATTTCTTTTACCAAAACAGATTGGTCCTTGCCAACACTCCCATCACAAATGGCTTCACTTACGAAAATAGTTATCCGTGTTAAAACTAGGAAATGCAAAAGAAATACATCTAAACACCTCAAAACAAATGATTGGCACTTCCCATTGTGTAATGTTATGCATGTATTCTACCATATGGCGTACAATAGCAATAGATTCTAGAATATGTAAAACACCCTAAATGTGAAAGTGGCAATAATTCTAAAATCATTGATGAATCATTGATGACTATTCCCTTCCCGTTTCACGTCTTAACATGCACAGCTTTTCCAGAAGGGTTTTTATTGAATGTCCCAGGCTTTTCCAGAAGGGTTTTTATTGAATGTCCCAGGCTTTTCCAGAAGGGTTTTTATTGAATGTCCCAGGCTTTTCCAGAAGGGTTTTTATTGAATGTCCCAGGCTTGTCTAGAAGGGTTTTTATTGAATGTCCCAGGCTTTTCCAGAAGGGTTTTTATTGAATGTCCCAGGCTTGTCTAGAAGGGTTTTTATTGAATGTCCCAGGCTTTTCCAGAAGGGTTTTTATTGAATGTCCCAGGCTTGTCTAGAAGGGTTTTTATTGAATGTCCCAGGCTTTTCCAGAAGGGTTTTTATTGAATGTCCCAGGCTTTTCCAGAAGGGTTTTTATTGAATGTCCCAGGCTTGTCTAGAAGGGTTTTTATTGAATGTCCCAGGCTTTTCCAGAAGGGTTTTTATTGAATGTCCCAGGCTTGTCTAGAAGGGTTTTTATTGAATGTCCCAGGCTTTTCCAGAAGGGTTTTTATTGAATGTCCCAGGCTTGTCTAGAAGGGTTTTTATTGAATGTCCCAGGCTTTTCCAGAAGGGTTTTTATTGAATGTCCGAGGCCTGAGTTTGGTAATACATTCCAGAAGAGACTCCTCGCATCTCAAAAACGTCACAACTTCAACTTGACATATTTAGTGCATTTTATGTGCTATTACCTCCGACTATTCAAAAACACTTTTCACAACGTTTCTGAAACCTATGTGCGCAAAGGCTGAATGGATGCATTTACAGATCCGATATTGTGGACTAAATCAAATTGTTTTGGTGGTGGTGTTACTGTTGAGAAAGAGATCAAACAATTTCGGCATTGTTTCCTTTTTGGTAGGTCTAAAAATGAAGTCAAATAGATGATCGGGATAGATGATCAGACTAGGGCGAAAGGGAGGGGGGGGATGAGATGCTACCTCTGTGACGTTAAAATACATATAGCAAAAAGAGGGACAACTTGCTACGTCTGAAACACAGACCAATCTCATAACAACATCGATAGCTGGCATAATCGAAGCAATAGAGGAGCTGCAAGGTTTTTAAAAAGCTGGTTTTCAACCACAACAACAAAGCTCTGGGCTACTCTCTCAGACATGTCCATCTGGTTCATGTGGAGACACTGCTTTTTCCACAGATTGCTGAAGGAGCACCAGGAGAAATGGAGAGAGGGGGGACAGTGAGGAGGAGGGGTGGATGGGGGAGGATAGGGTGTGCAGTGCATCAACAACCACAGATCCATTACCCATGATCCTCTGTGCTTAGGGAGCTTAAAGCAGCACATGTAGGTCTGATGGGCTGGTGCCCAGCCTGGCCAGCTTAGCGGCTAAAAGCCCCGAAACCCCACAGCCTGTCACATCGTCTGTCTGTCTGTCTGCAGCGTGACCAACCAGGAGTGAGCTACAGGACGACTGACACCACCATCGTCCTATTGCACCCATGTAAACTAGTTCAGTGCTCAGCCTAAGAAACAAAGAAACTTGGACTGTGTACTGTCACTTCCTATCCTTTGACTCCTCTTTGTTTCCTGTCTCTATGTGGGCTCCCAGTGCAGACGGAGTGCGCTGAGTGCATGTGCTGGCTTTGCTCTCCACCGCCAAGAGGGGGTTGGTTGGGTGGAGGTTAGTTTAGAGGGGGCCGGAGGGATTGTAGCTGCCCTGGACGAGAGTATCCGGCCCTGGCCCCCGCACCACCTCATTCCCTCCCCTGGGGCGAGGAAAGGTGATATGTGTTACTGCTAGCTCCGTACTGCTATTGGGGGGAGGGGATTGGCTGGTTGGTTAGCTGGCTGAGGGTGATATGTGGCACCAGAGGGGCTTCTTGTGTCTGTCTGCCCTGACAGGCACACCTCCAGAGAGGGTCCACCAGCACCTCGAACCAGGCTGGCTAACATTACGCTGGTTCTCTCTCGGTTCTCCAGAGAATGGCTCATAGGTGTAACATAGAAGTCCTACGTTGGGCAACGCACCCCTCATCCAAACTGAGAGACAGAAGAAAGGAGAGGTGTTGAAAGCCTTGGACCCAGTCAGGGGCGTACAGACTTCCCTTTGGCTACACTCACACACCCCTCGACAGCTGCAGAGAGATCTATCAGAGTTCTATAAGTGTCTCAAATTGCCATCTGTGTGTGTGTGTGTGTGTGTGTCGGGGGGGGGGGGCTTCCGAGAAAAGTGCCTTACAAACGGACAACAGACGCCTAACCTGTCACAAACCGCACCTACCTACCAACACCTGAACGGATCTGAATGAAATGCTTACAGTGTGAAATCTTTTTAAAACCTTCAGTTACTCTCCCCAATTCTATAGAGTGGGGTCTAGCCTGACGTAAGAGCTGTGAGTAATTTACCAAAGAAAAGGAGCTCATGAAAGATGACATTGGAACAAATGGAATGAAGATGGTTTTCTCTAGAAGTACACATCCCACACAATCTAAATGTCAAAAGTGCATTCAATGTCATTTCTTCTGACAGGGCCACAACAACCAAAACAAACGATCCAGATTTTGGTGAGAATATAGTGCCACCTATGCTACACTTTGAATTTGGAGAGGGCCAAAGGTCAGGGTGGGGATGGAGGGATATAAACAAAACGAGAACTTGATTGTGAATTTCAAACCAACATTCATCGAAGGGGGAGGGGACAAATACCCAGCCCTCCCCAGAAAGCTACACATACATGGTTGGGGGTGTTGGTGGGGTGCGCTGTGACACATTACTGTCCTTAGCAACAGGTGTCACAGCGTATTCCACTGCACTTCCATATGGAGGGGGAGGGGCTTCCTGAAGCTTGACGCTGGTATATGGGGCAGCCTCTGGGGGTAAAGAAATACCCTATGGTCCAAAAACTGGGTTTTAGAAGAAAATGACTTAGAGCGTTTCCCCAGAGACTGCCCTAGAAACAGGCACAGTCCGGACCTCAGCCCCTTAACTTCCTTCCTAGACAGGAAGTACACCAATAACAACAGGAAGTAGATAAAAGGCTGAAATTCAACGGTATGGTTCTTGACAGCAGTTCCTTGAAGCTTTTGAGAGGGTGGTGGGGACATGGTACCCACTGTAACCACGTGGAGAAGAAAGTGCAAAGTCAACAATGATAGACCGGTGGGAAAAAAAACAAAAAGCAGCCCCTTCTCTGCGCTGTTTCTCTGTTCGGTTTCTTGGTTTGTTTTAGCTGCCCCCAACAGCTCCACGCTCCACACAGTCCTCTCCGCGGGGAAAAAAACGAAGCCTCCGGTAGATCCCACAACACAACATAACAGACTATGGAGCGAGGAAGGAGAAAGAAATATCAAACCTACAAGGTTTCACCTGGACGATAGGCCACATCCTCTGCCTTTTCTCCTCCTTTTTTTTCTCTTTTTCATTTCATTTCTTTTTAGCTTTAAAAAGGTTCGCCATCGACCAACTAGGGCGAAACCCACGACCCGACGTGGCGGGTGGCAGCCCTTAGCTGGACATAGTCATCATGTTGTAGGCTTTGGAAGGGCTGGTCCTACCCAGCATCCCCGCCGCCTCCTTGCAGCTGATGTGACTGTCCACCATGGGGGTCGAGGTGACCGCACTGCCTCCCGATGGCGCCGGGGCCACCGGCTGGGACTCGTAGAGCACGCAGATGGAGCCGTCCTCGCCGATGCGGTAGGACACCTCGAAGGGGTCCACCCAGAGGGTGAGCTCACTAGGCAGCAGCAGGTAGAGCTGATTGATGGTCAGGCCGATGCGCTGGCCTGCCTGCCCCACCAGGGGATCCATCTTGTGATTGATGCGGATGCAGCGGTAGCCCGAGCCCTTGCATGGCCTGTCGGGGAACCAGTGGTGCTTGTATTGCTCTGTGGAGAAAGAGAGAGGAGGTTATTATCAGGTTACCATGAGTTTCATCATCATTGGATCACTATTAGGTTACCATGGTATTGCTTGTATTGCCAAAAAAGGGCACAGGGGGTAACTGTTGTTCTTCGGTTACCCTATAGTAGAGCCTGTGTAGTTCTGTATGAGGAGACAAGAGAGAGAGGGGGAGAAAGAAAGAGGGATAGATGTAAGAGATGCTGTCTGGTGTTTACAGGTGAGAGCCAGTAAGCTAAATCTCTGCTACTTTCAGACGTCTATCTGAGGGAGAAGCGGGGAGCAAAGCTGTCTGCACCTGAACAGCCTTAGTTCCTAGTGTGTGTGTGTGTGTGTGTTATGCGAGATAAGGATGCATGTGCTTTGATAAACATTGAATAAGGTCATAAATTGGGACATAAATGTGATTAATAGCATGATAATAACTGTATGAGGCATAGTTGGATTTTAAGTAATTGTATTGCAAATCAAACTATAATCATGTTTTATTTTATTATAGAGTTGCTGGAGTCTAAGGTAATACTGGTTTATGATGTTCTAAGCACACATAACTAATCTATCACTGTTATGGATTACTTACAGGTAATAAATGACATGATTCCATGGAAAATGGAAGGAAAAAACGATTGTTTATGTTTTACTGTATTAAACACCCCCCCAATAATGATTATGGAAAAGTAACGTTGCTTTAGATTGTCTTTTGATTGAATAAATGTTTTATTCCTTTGTAGGTAATACATGACTCCATTGGAATATCTTATCTGCTTTTTTATCTGATATTTCTATTACCATGATATAATGACCAACTATTTATATTGGTATTTGGGTTACATGATATAATGACCAACTATTTAGCACAATACTGTAAGTTTCCACTTGCTAATGTGTGTGTGTGTGTGGTATGTGTGTGTAAAACAGACTGCAGACAGGGGCAGGCTTTGTTGTAGCGCAGTAATAAATCATAAGTCTGCTTATGGGGCTGATAAGCAGCAATAAACTGTTTGTCGCTCTGTAACCGGAGACTACGTGACACACAGCAGAGAGAGAGAGAGAGAAGTTTGATTGCACAATCCCCTTCTGGCCGAGTGGCACAAAGTCCTCCATCAAACAGAGCGGAGCTGAACAACAACACTGAGGTGGTGAAGTCCTGGCCAGCAATCTGGGCTGGAGAACTCCCCCTCTTAAAGCCACACCGTCCCTTTAAATATGACCAGTGTGTCCACATAACCGTTGGTGATTCACTGTGATATCATTCATATGGTATATCTAAAGGGGCGTTAAGTGACAAACTAGGCTGGAAGAAGAGAGAGAGAAAATAGGTCACATTACTCATTTTAAGGAGAACACGAGAAAGAGAAGAGTTCTCATTCCTTCCCCGTTAACTCATCTTAGAAGACGCGCATGACTGCTGCTTTCATAGTATAATAGTAGCCTAACGGGGAAGAATTAAATTAGAAAACTGCTTCTCAGAAGTCTAAATTAACCTAACATCTCTAACAATACTCACATTTACTGTGTCTTGTGTGTGTTTGTATATATACTGTATGTATGTGTGCTCAATATGCATCTATGTGTGCGTGTGATACCAATCATCCTATTTTCTCCACTTAAGACTCCTCAGTATCGAGTTACCCCATTGGTGCATGGTGACTAAACTGGCTGTGCTGCCTGCCTGTCTGTTTGCCTGTGGAAAGCCTCTGAACTAGGCCAGAGCCCGGAGAACACCTGTCCTGCACAACACCCCTGGTAGATAATGTCTCCTTTGTGTTATCAGTAGAACTCTGTGTACTGCACCCTAATGGAGGCCTTGGCACTCGTGAAAAAGCACCAGGCAGCTACGATGGGGCTGATCTTTTGCACCACAAAAGAAACGAGGCCTCTGAGAACGGAGGGGCCTATTCTAAAACCAGGGAACGGATGAGTTTCAACTATATATTTTAAATAAAGTAGTTTTCCAGTGCTTCTTTAAAGCCAAGTGCTCTAAGGATATTATGTGGCAATAAAATGTGTGGAGGCTTTTTATCAAATACACATTTGGCTTTGTTTGGGGCATTATTGGGTGATTTCCACTGGTCTGTGGTGGTGTGGTTGGGGGAATTATGGCAGTTTCAGATTGGGTAACTGCTCAAACCTTGGTTAAGCAGGTGACTGGTAAACAGGAAGTCCAAATGGTTTACTAACTAGTTAGACAATGAGCAGTTTCAATGTGGATATTTAGAGCAAGTCCCCTTCTCCCCCATATAAACAACGCCTGTTTATTGAACACACAGACACAATAAGCTGTGATAATGAAGCTGTAAGCAACAGTGAGATGGCTGGCCTACTTCAGCAGCGGCAGGGGGGGCTTCACAGAGTTGTTTATGTCACTCGGGAAGACGAATGAAAAATGGGGGTGAAGGAGGAAGACGGCCACTTCACAAAGTCGCTTTGCAACTTGTTTAATTAGATAATGTCCTTCCTACACCCCTCCCCCTATGAAATCCTCTTCCAGCCCCACCGCTACCAACCCCCCACTTACCCTCTGACGGCGGCCATTTTGCTCCGTCTGCCTTCAACTTTGGCTGTTTACAAACTGGAGCTATGCTCAAGACTAGTTTCCACTCACTTTCTATGCTAATCCTGCACAAACAAAGCCACTTCCATGGAAAATGTTTAGTTGAAAATAGCGTAAACGAAAGAGTTTGTTGAATAGAAATAAACAAGTATGTAACCTGATATGCTAAATGTGTAGCCCACATCCAAAACGGCTCTAAAATTATATGAATTTGAACGTGAATGGCTTTGCAGATGACACAGCTGTTGCAAAACATGTTCAAATTGAGGTCATGGTGTAGGTGTTCAGTGTTTAGAGGGACAGACACTTGGTGTTAACTGGCAGACCAATGCCAGGTTTAGACTGTGTATATTTACAACAGGAAATATAAATAAAACATAATTTCAGTGGTTTCTACAAAAAAGGATGCCAATAATGCATAGTATAGTGGCTGTGTCGATCAATGTATGTGTCCTTATTACAGAGTTAACGTTATTCACTTAGCCAGAATGTCTACATTAGAACATATTGTAAAGAAATAGCTTTTCTTTACTCATACATGTTCGTCAACGGCGGGAATATATACGGGCTATTTATTCTGCATTTGTTATTTACCTTTTGGTTCTCCAATTTCGATTCGATTGAGGCTCGCTCAAGAGGATCGAGTAAAACATGTAGGCGGCTATAATACTCTTATAACAAAGATAACCAGAATCCTATGGGTCTGTTATTTTCCTGATCGAAATGTTATATATATATTTTTTTTATTTTTTTTGCCTGCTCAAATTCATATCATCCTACGTTTTATTGTCTGCATTACGTAATTCGATAGCCTAATTCAATTCACTGGGTATAGATTTCCCCCATCTTTATGTTAATTAGGAGTTTATCGACCAGCTGAACTGGTACTATCGAAAAGGTGCACTTCCTTGTTGGAACAAATAAGAGTCCGGCTTTATTCCACCTAAACTCGAGACATGAATTAGGCGACGATGTATCTGAATAGAACATGGTTGATTCGATCGATTGAATATTGTTGATTGAAGATTGTTGTTCGCATTATCTATTCTTGTCTCTTTTTTTCGTGGTCGGGGGGCGCTTGTGTTACTTTGTGAACAGAGACGCAAATCCCCTTCCGAATGGGATTAAAGCACAACAATTCGTTAAAATCATATTCTTAACACACAAAATGACACAACATCAACAGAGGTCATAATCTAAAGTAGCCTTGGAAACGTAGGACAAAACGAGAAGCACATGTCTTACCTGACAAAATATCCTGTAAACTTGCGCTGAATGATTGAAGCTGTCTGTCATTTACGTGTCCTTTTATCCGCAGAAATCTCGACAGAAACCCGACCGCGGCGCTAATCTCTGGTTTCATCGTTCCCCGAGCACAAAGGGTATGCATTGAGAAGGCAACTGCGACGACGATTCGTGCGCTTTTCCTTCATATGATTCCGAAAAGTATTCGTTGTTTTTCTCTCCACGTTCGGATAATGATCCGTGTCTTTCGCTTGTTTTATTTCTCTGGCGCCTATGCTGGTCATTTATTAGTCGAGGTAGGGACGTTTCGGAGGGTACTACGTGTGCCAGGACGGTACAGTGTGGTGACGGCTGTTGGTAAATAGAGGGGTCTTTCTCTAGGATGCCACGTTGAGGCACCCTTTCAATGTCACTTTACTCCACCAGAGTGAACGAATGTGTTGGAGGAAAGGGGTTTTATATCGCCCCCGCCGTCCGAAGAAAGCGACAGCGCGCAGCTACAACAACAAAAAAAGGCTCGCCAATCCCATCCGCCCGACAGCCTGACGAGCCCATAGGAGGAGTGGACTGTTCGCCTCAACGCTCTGAAAATAAACAGGCCACGTGAGAGAAAAATACAAGCATGAAAATTAACCCCTTATATTGTGCTCCCATCGAAAACAACATCATCTTGCACTGGGTTTTCAGTTATTTCATAAAACGGACAGCATAATTATGATTAGGTTCAATGTGCATTAGTGCGTAATTAAGCACACAATTTTGGATACGGTTATGCTTGTTGGTATTCAAGGCATGCTGTACTGTGTTGTTGTCATAGTTGCTCTTGCAGGCCATTTTTTGAATCTAGTCTCTGTAGTATAGGGGTATAGGGGTATAGGGGTAGTATAGGGGTTTACCATAATCACTTCCAGTAATTCCCTAATACACACACACAAATGATTGCAGAGTCAGACACAAAATGAAGTATTTCAAACAGGTTGATCCTCCTCCCTCCCCTTGTGGTTCTGCTTGTATGGAACTAAACTCTGGCTTTGGGTTTCTTTGCCAGTGGAGGTTGGTGAAAGGAGCTATAGGAGGACAGGCTCCACTGATGGTCAGTCAATGGGGATTCCCTCATACAGGATGCATCAGAAATACACACTTTTCTGAGTTTGACATACACTAATGTTTATGTATGACTTTGGCTATTCCACATTTACACTGCCTGTAAATTAGGTACAGAAATTACACAAACATTGATTTACAAGTATTACTGGGAGTAGGCCAATACCCTTTAGGTAAATTCTTCTTGATAAAAAGAAAGATGGAATTCTTTACAAGTATTACTCATTAAATGGCTTACGGTGCCACAATTCATTTCAGAGAGTGACATCATTCACCCTAATGGCCTGCAGCGCCACAATTCATTTCAGAGAACGACATCATTCACACAACGGCCAGTCTTTATTCATTACAGAGGAAAAGAGTGAGAAATTGCTACTCACACCACATGGGGGAAAAGACACATATAGAGACAGAGACGTTAAGCCAAAGAAGGCTGGAACAAGGTGAGAGACGATGTTAATGAATACCCAGAGCTGAGGAATTCCCCTGACTTTCCCTCTGAGATAAAGAAAGTAAAAGAGAGACATTGAAGATTGGGAGATGGGAGTCAAGGAGTGAGAGAAAGTATGAAATGTCAGGTGGCATACTGTCATGTTTATACAATCCTTAGGTGCCGCCAGAAGTGATGGGGGGGGTCTATACTGTTACATATCACAATATTATTTTTGCAAGATATTATATTGATATTTGACTCCAAGTATAGAATTGATTTTGCTAGGTAACGTTAGCTAGCTTTAGCCTGCTGTACCTGCGCCAAAACTCTGGTGTTTTTCAACCTATAGTTTGTTCCCCATCTTTAAAAAAAATATAGGGAGCCATCATGATTTCAGCACTTTTATTTCCATGACTGATCAAAACTCATTTTCTCATGCTCTCGCGTCTCTCTGCAGCAGACATATAGTGAAAGTATGTTTGGCACCTAAGTATCGTGATAATATCGTATCGTGAGGTCCCTGGCAATTCCCAGCCCTAGTAGCCAGCCACTGGCGGAGGCTGGAATGTGTTGCCAGTTGTTGCCAGACCAGGGTGGGGTATCCTGCCCTAATGCTTTGCCTGCCTACAGTAAAACCCAATGAATGGGGCCGTTTATCTTGAACCACACATGAAGAGTGGAGGGAAAGAATGTCAGCTCAGGATCAATCGGAGAGAGGGAGCGAGAGAGTAGAGAGAGCAAGAGAGACCTGGATGCCCACTGGAGTGTGTGTGTGTGTGTTTTCCACAAACACACTGACTCACAGTGCTGACTGAGAGGCCGTGGATACACACACAGTCATGCAAACAGTTGTGAGCACACACATACACGCACAAAACACACACGCGCAAACACATACACACGGCTGTGGGTCACTGCAAAGCTAAACCAACAGTGTCTGGTCAACAAGAGCAGACCCAGAGAGAAGAGAGAGCCCTTATACATTGTCATACCCACAACAGCCTGATTTCACTATGTTGCCTAAATGTTGTGGAAACATTGATTGCTGTGCTTCTGCGGGTTTGAACAGGTATCTGACAGCTTTGCGACTACTGTAGCCTATATCCCCTTTGCTCTGGAAAAAAATGATTTCTACATGTTTTCCTAACATTAGGCAGAGCTCCCTAATCATGTACTACTTCAGACGTAGAGTAACAAATCAACCTGTCAACAGTCAGACAACAGACATCTTCAAAGTCTAGGTGAAAATAACAACCACACAGGCCTGGCCTAGTTTTTGGAAAATTACACTCGCTGGTTCACGTGAGAGTAAAGTGTTTGGGTGTGGCACAGACAGGGTTAATGAAGACAGAAAACAAAACTGCTGGGGAACTTTCCACGCTCCTCCCCCTTTTTGATCCAGACCTACAGATATACAGGGAAGTAACTCATCCCCCACAAACCACTAACTTTCCATGACTCCCGTGTCTTCTCCCCGAGCTCAGTGGAGCTATGCTTTGACTGCAGGAGGTGGTTCTGGGAATGGAATGGAATAGGACTATTTTTTTGTGTGGCTTGAAATTGCACACACACACACACACACGCACGCACACACACACACACACACACGTCTATGTTGAAAGAAAGCTTAAGAGAGTAAGTTTAGGTTTCTACAGTACTTCTGCATTTGGTCACGATTTGTTTATATTCACAGCTACATGTATTTGCAGTATCAGTAGTAATTTTTCAAAGATAAAGTGAAGATACACATATGAGGCCCAAAACAAAGGCCTAGAGATGACAGGCTCCATGTGTGGTTATTCTCAAAGGTACAAGGCTGACTTCCATCGTAATGTATAATAACCAATCTATAAATACTTAGCTAAGTCTCCATATTTCTGAATGTCTCTATCCCTCTCACACCTAGTAGTCTTAGCTAAGTCAGGTATTTGTGCTTGAATCATATCATGCATATCATATCATGCATATCTCTTCAATTACAGTATCAGTCTGTTTTGCGGTTCATCCATGGGGCAGATGTTTGCTTGTAAACAGGTACACCACATGTGTCCAATCCTATACAAGTATAAGCTGTGTATATGTGTCAATGCACATATGTAGATCAATGTGTCCAGTATCTGGGTTTTTGCATGTTTGTGTGTGTCAACTTTTGAGTGTGTGTTGTGGTGGTTAGGTGTTGTAGGGTGAATGAAGTCTTAGTTAGGCTGGAGTTACACGAAGCAACTTGGCACAACATTGGTTGCTTGCAAATAGGTTTCTTCTTGATTGAACCCCTCTGCACTACTAAGCAACTCATCTGCAACTTAGTTGCATCCAGTGGTTGTGACTAGTACAACATGGAGTACAGCTACGGACGAGATTTACCGTTGAACTACCGCAAGAGTTTGAATTTCCAGTTTGAAGCCTGATGAGTCGAATATCACTTAGATTTGCTCAATGTAAAAATCTATGGTTTCACTGGCGATTGATATTTTTATCAAAAAATAACAGTGTACTGTTGCTTGTATGCATAGACACTGCTTCACAATGCTAGCGAACTAACGTCATATCTAGGTAAACAAAACAGTAGTGTACAATGTATTTATTCATATTTATCCTATCATGTAAATCGCGCTTGCCACATTCCGGTGGAGGTGGGATTTGGGAAATAAACTTCAATGTATCCAATTAATTGCCAGCGCACAGATACAATATAAACAAGCCAATTTGTCCTACTAAATGCCGATGCAGCCTAAATGTGGTCTTTCCAAATTAATTCCAAAATAAAACTATAAAACTATGTCCCCGTATTGACAACCTGTTGACTGCACATTGTTGTCATACCTGATATCCGTCTCCCCCACACATCATTTGACTTCAAAAACGTCCAAACTCTCGCAGTACTTCAATGGTAATTCTCGTCCGTAGCGCTACTCCATCTAGTCACAATTTTGTGCAACAAGGTGCAGGCTACAGTCAACCAAAACGAATGCGTTTCTCACATGATCCATTCGTGATTTCAAGACGCAACCCAGTCGTCATGTCAACCACAGCTATCAGGCAGTAGTGCTGCGTGAACGACTATTGCAGGGTTTGTAAGGTCATGAAAATCCTAGAAAAGTCATGGAATTTATTGTGTTTTCCAGGCCTGGAAAAGTTTAGGAAAATAATCAAATCCGAAAAGTTTTCGAAAAGTCATGGAAATTAATGTAATAATTTCTGTTCATTTAATTTATTTGGGCACAGTATTTTAATATGTTATCAATCACATCAAAATCAATATATTAGCCAGGATCGGAATATGACACAATAACTCATCTGTGTGTGGCATCAAATGCATGTGTGTGTGGGGGCAGTTGCTGAAGGAGAGAGAGACGGCTGGGCATTACAGCAGCAGGTAGGCCTATAAAATATAATAGTGAACAGATCTAGGTAGCCAATTCAAAACATTTATTGTAGCCTGGCTAGTTCTCGCTCTAGTTAACTGTTTAGCTATTATGTCATTTTTTTCGGCATATGCCAAAATAAATTCCTGAGGTGTGGCGGGCTGCCACACTGGGTGCCCGGGGAGCTGTTGTTGTGGGGGGGTTTCTGTGACTAGGCGCTGACCTAACATAATCGCATGGTGTGCTTTCTCCGTAAAGCCTTTTTGAAATTGGACACTGTGGTTGGATTAACAAGAAGTTTCACTTTAAAATGGTGTATAATACTTGTATGTTTGAGGAATTTTAATTCTGGGATTTCTGTTGTTTTGAATTTGGCGCCCTGCAATTTCACTGGCTGTTGTCAACGTGGGACGCTACCAGAGAGGATAAGAGCCATGCTCAAAGGCACAACAGCAGGCAATGACATCTAGGATTTGATACCAGCAACCCTTCGGTTAACAGCTCACTTCCCACAGGATTTTCCCATTGGACCCGGGATTTGAAATGGCAACCCTCCGTTTGCTGACTCGCCTCTCTAACCGCCAGGCTACCTGCCGCCCCAAATTGACATCATGGAAATTTGGTTAAAGGTAATGGACAAGTCATGGAAAAGTCATGAAACTCATCTGTCTAAACCCTGTTATTGATAAAAGAGACATTAGTTGTATAAATAGATATTGGCCTCATGGCTAGATTGGCAGCCCAAACCTCTCCCTGACTGTGCTAGTTTGCTAATGTATTGGTAGCTTGGTTAGCTCATTGCTAAATGTGTTGGTGTTTCCAATATCATTTTGGCTAGATACACTATATATACAAAAGTACATGGACACCCCTTCAAATTCGTGGATTCGACTAATTCAGCCACACCCGTTGTTCACAGGTGTATAATATCGAGCACACAGCCATGCAATCTCCAAAGACAAACATAGACAAACATTGGCAGTAGAATGACCTTACATGGCACCGTCATAGGATGCCACCTTTCCAACAAGTCAGTTAATCAAATGTCTGCCCTGCTAGAGCTGCCCCGGTTAACGGTAAATGCTGTGAAGTGGAAACATTTAGGAGCAACAACGGCTCAGCAGCGAAGTGGTAGGCCACACAAGCTCACAGAACAGGACTACAGAGTGCAGAAGCGCGTAGAGCGTAAAATCATCTGTCCTTGGTTGCAACACTCACTACTGAGTTCCAAACTGCCTCTGGAAGCACCGTCAACACAAGAACTGTTCGTCTGGAGCTTCATGAAATGGGTTTCCATGGCCTAGCAGCCGTACACAAGCCCAAGATTACCATGCGCAATGCCTAGAGGTGGCTGGAGTGGTAAAGTTTGGTGGAGGAGGAATAATGTTCTAGGGCTGTTTTTCATTGTTTCGGGCTAGCACCTTAGTTCCAGTGAAGGGAAGTCTTAACACTACAGCATACAATGACATTCTAGACGATTCTGTGCTTCCAACAGTTTATGGAAGGCCCTTTCTTGTTTCAGCAGGACAATCCCCCCCGTGCACAAAGCAAGGTCCATACAGAAATGGTTTGTTGAGATCAGTGTGGAAGAACTTGACTGGCCTGCACAAAGCCCTGACCTCAAGCCCATCGAACACCTTTGTGATGAATTGGAACGCCGACTGTGAGCCAGGCCTAATCGCCCAACATCAGCGCCCCACCTCACTAATGCTTGTGGCTGAATGGAAGCAAGTCCCCACAGCAATGTTCCAACATCTAGTGGAAAGCCTTCCCAGAAGAGGCGAGGCTGTTATAGCAGCAAAGGGGGGACCAACTCCATATTCATTCCCATAAGTTTGGAATGAGATGTTTGACATGCAGGTGTCCACATACTTTTGGTCATGTAGTGTAGCTTGTACAGGCTGCATTTTATCTATATCCATGCTGTTACAATAACCAAACATTTGGATAAACAAATCAATTGTGAAACCACGATGTAATGCAGCAGATGACATGACGTGGGAAACAGACAAACTGGGTCTGGGTCGTATTCAATGGGCACCAGATGGAAGAAAACATACTGGAAACAGAGAGGGACTTTTCCAGTAACAAACAATATTTATCATTTTCTGTGTCAAAACATTTTGCTATGGTGTGCCCTACTGAACACATCCCTGATGACTCCAGCCTCACAGGAAAACTACTGCGGTGTGCTGTCTTAATTAAGTTCATGGGGATAGTAGAAAAACAGGAAAAATCGAATCCAACAAAAGAGTATTAGATGGTTTCAAAATTCTTTTCACAACTTCCGCCGAAGTCGGCTCCTCTCCTTGTTCCTCGGCGTTCTGCGGTCGAGCCATCGCCGCTCCACTTTTCATTGTTCCATGTGTTTTGTCTTGTTTTCCCGCACACCTGGTTTACATTCCCTACTCATACTACATATATTCCCTCTGTTCCCCCCCATGTCTTTGTGTGGAATTGTTTTGTTACGTGTCTTGTGTGAGGCGCCAGGCTGGTTTTTCCCCGGGTACCGTGTTTAACCCCAAGTAGGTTTCATTATTAAACGTTTGCATCATTGTGACTGTTGTCGCGCTTTTCACCTTTGCCATTGGCTGGAGGTTTTGTTGACGCAGTTGCGTCCATCTGTTGTTGCTTCTGCCAAATAAAGTGTGCGCCTGTTCACAACTCTCTGCTCTCCTGCACCTGACTTCTATACCAGTAGCGCACAACCTGTAGCGCACAACCTGACAAAAGGTCCCTGCACACATTCATAGTATATTGTTCCCCAGTTTTATTACAGACTGGTACAGACTAGTAATGTTGGTGATCCAGGTAAACTTGTGAGAAAACTTTCATCTTGGCAATTAAGTGAGTATAATGATTATATTTCTGTACTAATAAAAGTGGCATGTGCCTACAATGATGTCAAAATGGTTACATTTGCATGAAATTGCTTTTAGACACACACACACACACACACACACACACACACACACACACACACACACACACACAGTTATCAGGTAGGCTTTTTAGTTGGGGAGATGACGCCACTCCTTGAACAGCCGTCTCTTTAAGTGCTGAGTGGGCGTGTGCGAGTACATGAGTCAACACAAAACCAATGACTGTGCCCGAGCATGACTCACCCTTTAAACAGGCTCAAACAGCTGGTGATCAGATAGAGCTTGGGCCTACCACAGTCAGCATGCCATGCCACCAACGGCATCAGTCTCTGGGTAAGACTGTGGGGTTAGCCTATCTCCGTCCACCTCACTTTAACATGTCGAGATAGATAGATGCATGTTTTTTTACTGAAGAATGTGTTTGTTTTAGATAATTGTGTTTTGATTTTCATATTTTGTGTTTAATGAATCTATAGACATGTATAGTGTAATTGAGTACTATATAGACATGTGTAGTGTAATTGATGACTATATAGACATGTATAGTGTAATTGATGACTATATAGACATGTATAGTGTAATTGATGACTATATAGACATGTATAGTGTAATTGATGACTATATAGACATGTGTAGTGTAATATTTGACTATATAGACATGTATAGTGTAATTGTGACTATATAGATATGTATAGTGTAATTGATGACTATATAGACGTGTAGTGTAATATTTGACTATATAGACATGTATAGTGTAATTGTTGACTATATAGACATGTATAGTGTAATTGATGACTATATAGACATGTATAGTGTAATTGTTGACTATATAGACATGTGTAGTGTAATATTTGACTATATAGACATGTATAGTGTAATTGTTGACTATATAGATATGAATAGTGTAATGGATGACTATATAGACATGTGTAGTGTAATATTTGACTATATAGACATGTATAGTGTAATTGTTGACTATATAGACATGTATAGTGTAATTGTTGACTATATAGACATGTGTAGTGTAATATTTGACTATATAGATATGTATAGTGTAATTGATGACTATATAGACATGTATAGTGTAATTGTTGACTATGTAGACATGCATAGTGTATGTAAAGCATCTGTGTGTAGCTGGTGAGATGAGTCAGGCGCAAGACAGCAGATATGAGTAATGAAAGCAATTTTACAAAAAAATATCATAATACACGTCGTATAAATACAAGGCCACAAATACAGACCGCAATACAATAAACAATTACTCACAAACAAACATGGAGGAACAGAGGGTTAATAATGAACAAGTAATTGGGGAATTGAAACCAGGTGTGTAAGACAAAGACAAAACAAATGGAAAATGAAAAGTGGATCGGCGATGGCTAAATGGCCGGTGAAGTCGACCACCGAAGCCGCCCGAACAAGTAGGGACCGACGTCACGCCCTGCTATGTTGGTTAGGTCGGGGTGTGATTAAGGGTGGGTTATCTAGGTGAATTATATTTCTATGTTGGCCTGGTATGGTTCCCAATCAGAGGCAGCTGTTTTTCGTTGTCTCTGATTGGGGATCATATTTAGGTAGCCATTTCCCCATTGTGCTTTGTGGGATCTTGTCTAGGTAGAGTTGCCTGCGAGCACTACTCTGAGCTTCATGTTTCGTTTATTTGCTTTATTGTTTTTGTTCGTTAAGTTTTTCTTCCAAATTTACATTTACATTACATTTAAGTCATTTAGCAGACGCTCTTATCCAGAGCGACTTACAAATTGGTGCGTTCACCTTAAGACATCCAGTGGAACAGCCACTTTACAATAGTGCATCTAAATCTTTTAAGGGGGGGGGGGAGGGTGAGAAGGATTACTTTATCCTATCCTAGGTATTCCTGAAAGAGGTGGGGTTTCAGGTGTCTCCGGAAGGTGGTGATTGACTCCGCTGTCCTGGCGTCGTGAGGGAGTTTGTTCCACCATTGGGGGGCCAGAGCAGCGAACAGTTTTGACTGGGCTGCGCGGGAACTGTACTTCCTCAGTGGTAGGGAGGCGAGCAGGCCAGAGGTGGATGAACGCAGTGCCCTTGTTTGGGTGTAGGGCCTGATCAGAGCCTGGAGGTACTGAGTCAAATAAAAGGATGGAAACATACCACGCTGCATCTTGGTCCAGTTATTATGACGAACGTGACACCTACATGGCAATATTTATGATAATTTTAAGGAGAACTAAAACTGCATAGTCTACATTTGAACACTGTCACGATCGTGGTATGAATAATTGGACCAAGGCGCAGCGTGAGTAGAGTTCCACATTTTAATGATAGTGAAACTTCCAAAACAACAAAGACATAACAATCATGAAATACGTAGCGCACATAGGCACTCATACAAAACAATATCCCCCCCTAGCAGGTGGGAAAAAGGACACACTAAGTATGGTCCCCAATTAGAGGTAACGATTATCAGCTGCCTCCCCTGAACTCTTGTGTATTTTCTGCACTATGCAATGATATGGGCAGCTGTCACGCCCTGACCTTAGAGAGCCTTTTTATTTCTCTATTTGGTTAGGTCAGGGTGTGATTTGGGTGGGCATTCTAGTTTTTCTATTTCTTTGTTGGCCGGGTATGGTTCCCAATCAGAGGCAGCTGCCTATCGTTGTCTCTGATTCGGGATCATACTTAGGCAGCCTTTTTTTCCACCTTTAGTTTGTGGGATCTTGTTTGTGTGTAGTTGCTTTCTGCACTGCATGTAGCTTTACATTTGTTGTGTATTTTGTTGTTTTTTCAGTGTCATTTAATAAAAGATAGATGTACACCTACCACGCTGCACCTTGGTCTAATTCTTCCATCAACGAACGTGACAGCAGTGACCATGTAACACTTTTACAACATACACTTCTAGGTCACACCCCTCACTATGTCTCACCCTGACCTAGAAGTGCGCTGGTTATCAAGGGGCAAAGTATTGACGTGTTTTCTTTTATTGAGAGACGAGCTTAAAGCTTAAAAACATAATTCCACTTTGACATTATGGTGTATTGTGTGTAGGCCAGTGCCAACAAAAATGCAATTGAATCCATAATAAATTCAGCCTGTAACACAAACAAATGTGGTAAAAATCAAGGGGTGTGAATACTTTCTGAAGGTGCTGTACGTGTTCCTGAGAGTCTCCTCTTTCAGCAAAGGGGTCATCATATTTTGAAGTTTAAAAAGATCGAGACACATTCGTAAAAAGAAAAAAATAAATTACTCTGTTTTCTACAACCGCATCTAGCGGCTACCGGAGGTTACTGATGTAACCCCGGTTCTATATACCAAGCGCGCAATTGTATTTATTTTATTTCAGAGTTTCTCTCGCTACCCAATTTTCAAATCAGGCGACCACTAGTTTGGAAAAACCTGATCTAGGTCCTCCCTCTCAGAATCAGAATCACGTAATTCGCCTACTACATTGACTTAGTGAATAGGTTCTGCCAGCAACAGACAATGTACAAACAGAAGACAGACATATAGTCAACATACAGAATATACAATATAAATACAGGAAACCAAAAACTCTGGAGTAGAAGTATATTGATTTACACACTGTACACTCAGCACATCCTTCTGATTCATGTGCCATTTAGCATTGTTATCCAAAGCAACTTAAAGTAGTGAGTGCATACATTTTCTTATTTCTGGCCCCAACAACGGGAATCAGACACACTATCCTGATGTTGAAGGCACCATACTCTGCCAGCTGAGCCATACAGGACCACGGGTGGGTCTGGGCTTTGACCTTTTGGCGGGTGGCCACTTCTCTGGGGTTTGACAAGCCTTTCTGCCACCTTGTCACAAAGCACTGCCAATCTCTCAACCAGAGTGGCTCTTATGTAAAACAGGTAAATGCCACCATGAGCCATTAGTCCTTCATTGATTCTGGAGTTCTCCGTGCCCTCAGTACAGTAGCAAGGTAAACAGTAACCCCGTGTGGCTAGGAGAGAAAACCCAAACACCAGGAAGAGGGCGACAATGGAGCTGCTATGAGAGAAAACCCAAACACCAGGAAGAGGGGGACAATGGAGCAGCTACACTATTGAATTTGGTATTCAGGGCACTTTGTCAAACCTGCTCCTGCGGCAGTACTAGACTACCAAAAATACTAGTGTGTTTTTAGGTCCAGTACTAGACTATCTGTCACGGAATTCTAGGAGTGGTGGGTGTAGGGTCAGGCGCAGAGAGCAATACTTCCAATGGATGTGTTTATTTTGCTTGGTCTAGCCAACAATCAGGCAATGACCATAATTCAGGTATGTCTCCAAAAACCAGGAAATAACATGCAACAAATTACACAGGAGAAAAACAACTTCACCACTGACAGTAGGAATAAGCCCGCACAAAAGCAGGCGGGCACTGGAAGTTTAAATAGACCATTGATGAACCAAAATAAGCAACAGGTGAAAACAATCAAGACAAAACCAACAAAAAAGAAAAAGGGATCGTGGCGACCGCTGGGCACCGCCCGAACAGGGAGAGGACAGGGAGTGGAAGTTGTGACAGTAACCCCCCCCCCCCGGCTCCCGCAGCGCGTCGACACCGGCCTCGAGGACTACCCGGAGGGTGAGGCGCAGGGCGATCCGGATGGAGAAGGTGGAAATCACTCAGCAATGGATCCTAGATGTCCTCCACTGGTACCCAGCACCTCTCCTCCGGACTGTACCCCTTCTAATCCATGAGGTACTGCAGGCCCCTCACCCGGCGTCGAGAGTCCAGGATGGAACGTACCGTGCACGCCGGGGGACCCTCGATGTCCAGAGGGTGCGGAGGGACCTCCGGCACCTCACCTTCCTGCAGAGCAGGCATAGGGGCAGGTTTCGGGTCGAGAGCCAGACCCGGTCCCCCGGTGCAAACACGGGGGCCTCACTGCGGTGGCAGTCAGCACTCACCTTCTGCCGCCCACCAGCCTGTTTTAGCGAATCCTGGACAGCTCTCCAGGTCTCCTTTGAGCGCTGCACACATTCCTCCACCGCAGGAGCCTCGGTCGGGCTCTGATGCCAAGGTGCCAGGACCGCCTGTTAGCCCAACACGCACTGGAAAGGCGACAGGTTCGTGGAGGAGTGGCGGAGTGAGTTTTGGGCCACCTCCGCCCATGGGACGTACCTCGCCCATTCTCCTGGCCGGTCCTGGCAATATGACCACAGAAACCTCCCCACATCCTTGTTCACTCTCCACCTGCCCATTGCTCTCGGGGTGAAAACCTGAGGTCAGGCTGATCGAGACCCCCAGACGCTCCATGAAGGCCCTCCAAACCCGGGATGTGAACTGGGGACCCCGATCAGAAACTATGTTCTCAGGCACCTCGTAGTGCCGGAAGATGTGGGTAAACAGGGCCTCCGCAGTCTGCAGGGCCGTAGGGAGACCGGGCAACGGGAGGAGACAGCAGGACTTTGAAAACCGATGCACAACGACCAGGATCGTGGTGTTCCCCTGAGACGGGGGAAGGTCGGTGAGGAAGTCCACCGACAGATGTCACCAAGGCCGTTGTGGGGTTCGGGGAGGGGCTGTAACTTCCCTCTAGGCAGGTGTCTAGGAGCCTTACTCTGAGTGCACACCGAGCAGGAAGAGACATAAAACCTCACGTGCTTAGCTAAAGTGGGCCATAAGATGCCTTCAGATGAATAAAAGCTCTGCTCGCCTCCGCTGACCACCGCAATCGCACCGGCCCCCCCTTCAGCAGTGAGGTAATGGGAGCAGCCACATGGCCAAAACCCTGGATAAACCTCCGGTAGTAATTGGCAAACCCTAAGAACCGCTGCACCTCCTTTACCGTGGTCGGAGTCGGCCAATTACGCACGGCTGCAACGTGGTCACACTCCATCACCACCCCAGATGTGGAAATGCGATACCCCAGGAAAGAGACGGTTTGTTTGGAGAACACACATTTCTCGGCCTTGACGTACAGATCATGCTCCAACAGTCGCCCAAGTACCCTGCGCACCAAAGACACATGCGCAGCGAGTGTGGCTGAATAAATCAGAATGTCATCGATATAAACCACCACACCCTGCCCGTGCAGGTCCCTGAGAATCTCGTCTACAAATGATTGAAAGATGGCTGGAGCATTCTTCAACCCATACGGCATGACGAGGTACTCATAATGGCCAGATGTGGTACTAAACGTGGTCTTCCACTCATCTCCTTCCCAGATACGCACCAAGTAACTAAACCCCACTGTGATGGAATTTAGACCTCTATAATCAATGCACGGACGCAGACCTTCCTCATTCTTCTTCACAAAAAAGAAACTCTAGGAGACGGGTGATGTGGAGGGCCGAATATACCCCTGTCCCAGAGATTCAGTGACATATGTCCCCACAGCCACCGTCTCCTCCTGTGACAGCGGGGACACGTGACTCCTGGGAAGTGCTGTGTTTACCCTGGAGGTTTATCGCACAATCCCCTCGTTGATGAGGTGGTAATTGGGTCGTCCTCTTTTTACAGAAAGTGATAGCCAAATCGGCATATTCTGAGGGAATACGCACAGTGGAAACCTGTTCTGGACCGATGGAAATTTCTATACACCTACCTGAACACTCCTCTGACCACCTCTTTAGAGCCCCCTGTTTCCATGAAATCTTGGGATTGTGATAAGCCAACCTGGGAATCCCCAGCACCACTGGAAACGCAGGAGAATCAATGAGGAAGAGACTAATCCGCTCCTTATGACCCCCCTGCGTTACCATGTCCAGTGGAACCGTGGCCTCCCTGACTAGCCCTGACCCTAACGGTCGACTATCTAGGGAGTGCATGGGGAAGGGTGGGCCTATCTGCACCAATGGAATTCCTAACCTATGAGCGAACCCGTGGTCCATAAAACTCCCAGCTGCACCTGAATCGACTAGCGCCTTATGCTGGGAAGTGGGGGAAAACTCAGGAAAAGAGATTAGTACAAACATATAACCAACAGGGAGCTCTGGGTGAGTCTGATGCTGACTCACCTGGGGTGTCCGAGCAGTGCTCTGCCTGCCCTCTTGACTCCCAGACGAGCTCCCCCAGCACCGGTCGGCAGTGTGCCCTCTCCGACCACAACTGGTGTCTCCTCCGGTCGCCCTAGATGCAGCACACCCTAACTCCATGGGTGATGGAGCGGGAGTGCTGGGGGGTGGAACAAACAGAACCCGCCCTGTACGGCCGCGAGCAGCTAGCAGGTTGTCCAGCCGGGTTGACATGTCGATTAGTTCGTCTAATGTGAGGGTGGTGTCCCGACAAGCTAGCACCCTGCGGATCTCCTCCCGGAGGCTACACCGGTAGTGCTCCAGCGGCCAGGGTCCGAAACTCCAGCGCAAAGTCCTGCGTGCTCATCATCTCCTGCCTAAGGTGGAACAGCCGTTCACCTGCCATTACCCGGGTGAACTCAGGGTAATGGTCCCTCGCTGAGTCTGGACCCTCCCAGACCGCATTGACCCACTCCAGGGCTCTGCCCGTCAGGCAGGAGACAAGGACGCTCACACTATCCTCCCCCGAGGGAGTCGGGAGAACGGTAGCCAGGTAAAGCTGGAACAGGGAGAGGAGCCACCTTGGTGGAAGTCGTGACACTATCAAAAATACTACAGAGGTACTTTTTCCTTCCCTCCTATACAACTATAAGGTTCATTAAAATTCTGGCTGATAGACTGAATGAAAACACAGTGTGATTTGCCTTAGCGTTACTTAGGTGACATTAGAACCACCACTCTAAGTGGTACCACATGGTGGTGTGTGTTCATACGTGCATTCCTGTGTTTTCATCTCTTGCCCAGGACCTGCACCCAGTATCAAATACAGGAAGTAGCATATATGGAGATAGAGCACTGTTTGGCTAAAGTTGTCCAAATAGGAACGCCAGCTCAATTTGTGATACTTTCCAAACTTGCCAATTCAATCCATTATATACAGCATTTCATTAACAGAACACACAAGTCAGATGATGATTCCACACTGCTTTAGAAACTATTCAAGTGTTTTGAATAGAGAACATAATTGCCAACCGCACATCTTGTCAACGCAAACAGCCAAAGACAAAAGAAAATCCAGTCTCCATTCGTTGGACATTGTGTGTATCTGTGTGGCAGAAAATCAGCTCATTCAGAGTCTCTACAGTACCACCACACTGACCCAATATCAAGCCTGTCATTTTCTCAGCCATTGTTAAACCCCCATGGTTGGTTGAGCCTAATCTCTCTCTCTCTAGCTCTCCTTACTGTGTGAGATAAACAGCTACAGTATTGTCTTCTCTCTCTCTCTCTCTCTCTCTCTCTCTCTCTCTCTCTCTCTCTCTCTCTCAGGGCTTGCAGCGCGTTGACCTCCCTCAGTCTGCTTTGGGCCGGTTTGAACCAGTCCCAGCACTGACACCTTCACACAGGTGCTGTACTGTATAACCACTAACTCAGACATGCAACACTTTTATTTTCTGTCAACATACCAAGGAGGCATACATTGTATAGCTATGTACTGTCAACATACCAACGAGGGGTGTAATGTGAGGTATTTTGGTGGTGTGTGGTTGGCTGCGGACGTGTCGGGGCATGTCGAGCCGCTGCCAAGCCAGGACCGGTGAGGGCTGGCTGGGATGAGGGCTGTTGATAAGACCCAGAGAGAGATTTTAACCGCTTTCTGACCTCTGATCTACCTGATTAGCATCCTATAACATATCGCACCTGGTTAATCCATTAATCAACCTTGAGCTCTTCCCACAAATGCAGTTAAATGGCTGTTATTTACTCTGGCCCATATTGAATCCACCTTTCCATTTACTTTCCACCTAGAAACAGAGGGTGAGCATTGTTAGTCAAAATCAAGAGAATGTTATTCAAATCAAGAGAATGTTAGTCAAAATCAAGAGAATGTTATTCAAAACCAAGAGAATGTTAGTCAAAACCAAGAGAATGTTAGTCAAACCAAGAGAATGTTATTCAAATCAAGAGAATGTTAGTCAAAACCAAGAGAGTGTTAGTCAAAACCAAGAGAATGTTAGTCAAAACCAAGAGAATGTTAGTCAAACCAAGAGAATGTTATTCAAATCAAGAGAATGTTAGTCAAAACCAAGAGAATGTTAGTCAAAACCAAGAGAATGTTAGTCAAAACCAAGAGAATGTTAGTCAAAACCAAGAGACTGTTATTCAAATCAAGAGAATGTTAGTCAAATCCAAGAGAATGTTAGTCAAAATCAAGATACTGTTATTCAAATCAAGAGAATGTTAGTCAAAACCAAGAGAATGTTAGTCAAAATCAAGATGATGTTATTCAAATCAAGAGAATGTTAGTCAAAACCAAGAGAATGTTAGTCAAAACCAAGAGAATGTTAGTCAAAACCATTGCATATCAGCTTCAGTAGTGTAGATGGGAGATTTGTCAAGACATGTTCAACCGAAGGCTGCATAACAAGATCTGGTGAGGGATGGGGGTAGGGCGTGGGTGAGGTTAAGATTGTGCGTGCACATGTGTGTGTGTACATGCATGTAAAGAGGTGGGTTGTGTGTAGGGCGATGAGCTGTAGTTTCTCCAGTCTCTCAGAACCCTGGGGGCAGAAGAGCAATAAGTGTGAAGCATTACTGGCGTGTTACGTGGCAGGAATGACAGGTGGATCAAACCCAAAACACGTGTTTAAAGAAAACCAGTCACACCAATTCACCAAAGTAGAGGACAATGAAGTGTCTATTTCTTTCATTATCGCGGCTCATAAAAAGTGACAACCAGCCAACACTGCCTGGGGACGTAGTGACAGCATCACAGAAACACAGAGAGAACATGAGCTTTTTCACCAAATTAATTGGGAGCTGAGAAACTGTAGTTTCGAGTGCGGAGAGCGTTTACAGTTACCATGGCGATGTCAACAGATCTACCCACCACCGTTCGCCGAGTGGGCGCGTTCAATCGGCATCAGCATATCAAAACAAGGAAAAGACACCATCTCGCTGTAAAGCAGAGCTGTGTCCCAAATGGAACCCTATTCCCTACATAGTGCTCTACTTTTGACCAGGGCTCACTACTATTAACCAGGGCTCACTACTATTAACCAGGGCTCACTACTTTTAATTAGGGCTCACTACTTTTGGCCAGGGCTCACTACTTTTGGCCAGGACTCACTACTTTTGACCAGGGCTCACTACTTTTGAACAGGGCTCACTACTATTAACCAGGGCTCACTACTTTTAATTAGGGCTCACTACATTTGGCCAGGACTCACTACTTTTGACCAGAGCTCACTACTTTTGACCAGAGCTCTGGCTATGTAGGGAATAGGGTGCCATTTGGGATGCATCCAGGGCAACAGTTTTCAAAGCACATTCCTACAGGGAGAACCAATAAAACAATACTGTAGGCGTGAATATAGTCTTCACATCCCTGACTTTTGACCAGAGCTCTGGCTATGTAGGGAATAGGGTGCCATTTGGGATGCGTCCAGGGCAACAGTTTTCAAAGCACATTCCTACAGGGAGAACCAATAAAACAATACTGTAGGCGTGAATATAGTCTTCACATCCCTGTCCCAGTGTATGTCATGAGGCCCGTGATGTTGATAAAATAATGGATTTATTGATATAGAAAATGTGGTCTTACTCTAGTACATCCCTCCATGTGGTTTGGTACCAAGATGACAACAGATCTGTCTTCCGTCGCACTATTCTTTCTGTTCTCTTTTCTCTCGTCCTCTTTTCCTCTCATTCACTCCCTTCCTCCTCTCCTTCTCCCTATTCTACAGTTCCCTTTTCTCAAAACTCTTTCCCCCTTCCCTCCATCTCTCCCTCCCTATGGCCTTGTTCTGGTGTAAGGCTGAGCCCAGGCTGCCAGTCATGGGATGGGATAAGCAGATGAGAGCCACACTCACAGTGGGTGGCTGACTGGCACAAGGACATTTGCACTTGAGGGAGGGGGGAGCAGAGTACAGTTCAGTGCAATGAAATAGCAGTGCAAGACAACACAGGGCCGTAAGCCTATATTTCAGTGAAATCCAGAGACATTCTCAGAGTATAGCATGAGTGGTACTGCGAAGTACTGAACACTGACTATGAAAGCACAAGCAGTGCAATCTTAGACCACATTGAGGCTAATCTCCAACAGTAGCACTCTGCCTGCCGTACAAGTCACCTCTTCCTGTCGGCGCTACTTTGCATGGGAGAGCCCAGACTGCATGCTGAGCCATGTCCTAAATAATCCTGGCCAATAACTCTCCAGTCCACTCCTCCATCAGAACACTTGTTACTCTCCGTAGATATAAGGGACTGAATGTTTGCATCTGATTCCATAATGTCTGCATCAGCCTAAATTTCAGGTGAATGGGAGCATGTAAAAAGTCAACAAATGTATGATTTTCTCAAGTGAAATTTGTTTATTAAAGATTGGAGACAAGCGAGTTTACTATGTGTGTGTACATGTTGTTGGAGAAGTGATGACTGCTTTCACATCATGTTGTTGGAGCAGTGATGACTGCTTTCACATCATGTTGTTGGAGCAGTGATGACTGCTTTCACATCATGTTGGAGAAGTGATGACTGCTTTCACATCATGTTGGAGAAGTGATGACTACTTTCACATCATGTTGTTGGAGAAGTGATGACTGCTTTCACATCATGTTGTTGGAGAAGTGATGACTACTTTCACATCATGTTGGAGAAGTGATGACTGCTTTCACATCATGTTGTTGGAGAAGTGATGACTACTTTCACATCATGTTGTTGGAGAAGTGATGACTGCTTTCACATCATGTTGTTGGAGCAGTGATGACTGCTTTCACATCATGTTGGAGAAGTGATGACTGCTTTCACATCATGTTGGAGAAGTGATGACTACTTTCACATCATGTTGTTGGAGAAGTGATGACTGCTTTCACATCATGTTGTTGGAGAAGTGATGACTACTTTCACATCATGTTGGAGAAGTGATGACTGCTTTCACATCATGTTGGAGAAGTGATGACTACTTTCACATCATGTTGTTGGCGAAGTGATGACTGCTTTCACATCATGTTGTTGGAGAAGTGATGACTACTTTCACATCATGTTGGAGAAGTGATGACTGCTTTCACATCATGTTGTTGGAGAAGTGATGACTACTTTCACATCATGTTGGAGAAGTGATGACTACTTTCACATCATGTTGGAGAAGTGATGACTGCTTTCACATCATGTTGTTGGAGAAGTGATGACTACTTTCACATCATGTTGGAGAAGTGATGACTGCTTTCACATCATGTTGTTGGAGAAGTGATGACTACTTTCACATCATGTTGGAGAAGTGATGACTGCTTTCACATCATGTTGTTGGAGAAGTGATGACTACTTTCACATCATGTTGTTGGAGAAGTGATGACTGCTTTCACATCATGTTGTTGGAGCAATGATGACTGCTTTCACATCATGTTGGAGAAGTGATGACTGCTTTCACATCATGTTGTTGGAGAAGTGATGACTACTTTCACATCATGTTGTTGGAGAAGTGATGACTACTTTCACATCATGTTGTTGGAGAAGTGATGACTGCTTTCACATCATGTTGTTGGAGAAGTGATGACTACTTTCACATCATGTTGTTGGAGAAGTGATGACTGCTTTCACATCATGTTGTTGGAGAAGTGATGACTGCTTTCACATCATGTTGTTGGAGCAATGATGACTGCTTTCACATCATGTTGGAGAAGTGATGACTGCTTTTGGAGAAGTGATGACACATCATCATGTTGGAGAAGTGATGACTACTTTCACATCATGTTGGAGAAGTGATGACTACTTTCACATCATGTTGTTGGAGAAGTGATGACTGCTTTCACATCATGTTGGAGAAGTGATGACTGCTTTCACATCATGTTGGAGAAGTGATGACTACTTTCACATCATGTTGTTGGAGAAGTGATGACTGCTTTCACATCATGTTGTTGGAGAAGTGATGACTGCTTTCACATCATGTTGTTGGAGAAGTGATGACTACTTTCACATCATGTTGTTGGAGAAGTGATGACTGCTTTCACATCATGTTGTTGGAGAAGTGATGACTACTTTCACATCATGTTGTTGGAGAAGTGATGACTGCTTTCACATCATGTTGTTGGAGCAATGATGACTGCTTTCACATCATGTTGGAGAAGTGATGACTGCTTTCACATCATGTTGGAGAAGTGATGACTACTTTCACATCATGTTGGAGAAGTGATGACTGCTTTCACATCATGTTGTTGGAGAAGTGATGACTACTTTCACATCATGTTGTTGGAGAAGTGATGACTGCTTTCACATCATGTTGGAGAAGTGATGACTGCTTTCACATCATGTTGGAGAAGTGATGACTACTTTCACATCATGTTGTTGGAGAAGTGATGACTGCTTTCACATCATGTTGTTGGAGCAGTGATGACTGCTTTCACATCATGTTGGAGAAGTGATGACTACTTTCACATCATGTTGTTGGAGAAGTGATGACTGCTTTCACATCATGTTGTTGGAGAAGTGATGACTGCTTTCACATCATGTTGGAGAAGTGATGACTGCTTTCACATCATGTTGTTGGAGAAGTGATGACTACTTTCACATCATGTTGTTGGAGAAGTGATGACTGCTTTCACATCATGTTGTTGGAGCAATGATGACTGCTTTCACATCATGTTGGAGAAGTGATGACTGCTTTCACATCATGTTGTTGGAGAAGTGATGACTGCTTTCACATCATGTTGGAGAAGTGATGACTGCTTTCACATCATGTTGTTGGAGAAGTGATGACTGCTTTGACATGATTTGTATTGGTTTGATTAAATCCCGTTCACATTCTCTCTCACTCATAACAGAGACCCTGAGGTCCAGCCGTGCACTTATTTTAAACACAAATACAGAGATACACACACACACACACACACACACACACACACACACACACACACACACACGTCCCATTACTGAAGATCATTTATCTTCATGTCATGACAATGGGGTGGATTCCAATCCATCAACCTGCTCCCTTCCCCCTGACCTCGTTGACCCTGCTTTGTGGATCTGAAAGGAGATGGGTGTACAGTACCTGGGTCCATCTTCCAAACAAACTACACTCAATAACAGATCATCAATCTTTCCGGTACTGTTTGTGGAACATATCCAGTCTGCTGTGATGGTATTGGAAGCTGATCTTGACTCTGTACGTTGGTCTCTTGTGAGCTCTATTATTATCTCCACAAGACCAAAGTAATGAGTTGAAGGCTGTTGGGTGGTCTCTGCAGACTTACCAAAATCCAGCAGGACAAGAATAATATCACACTGATTTAAAAGTGCACTCTGCAGTTTTTCCCTAGTGGTTGCACAACACATTACTACATGCACCTTCGTAGCGAAGACAAAACACACTCAGAGATACCAAATGAACTCCAATCAGAGCCCCTGTTCCTCCTATTCTTCCTGTACTTACTTCACTATTTGTAGTTTTTACAACTTTTACTTTTACTTCAATAGATTCCTAAAGAAAATAATATACTTTTTACTCCATACGGTTTCCCTGAAGTCCAAAATTACTTGTTACATTTTGAATGCTTAGCATGACAAAATGGTTAAGTACACACATTTATCAAGAGAACATCCTTGGTCATCCCTACTGCCTCTGAGCTGGCCAACTGCCTCTGTCATTGCCAACAAAGGGTATATAACAAAGTATTGAGATAAACTTATTTTCCACCATAATTTGCAAATAAATTCATTAAAAATCCTACAATGTGATTTTCTGGATTTTTTTTCTGATTTTGTCTGTCATAGTTGAAGTGTACCTATGATGAAAATTACAGACCTCTCTCATCTTTTTAAGTGGGAGAACTTGCACAATTGGTGGCTGACTAAATACTTTTTTGCCCCACTGTATATTTAAAACCAAATGCTTTTACTCATGTAGTATTTGAGTCATTTTCTATTAAGGTATCTTTACTTTTACTCAAGTATGACAATTGGTTACTTTTTCCACCACTGCCCTTCAGTCCTCTAAATGATAAACAAACAAGTTTCGGGGCCACATTGTTTAACGACAGTAGAAGCGAGAGAGGAGTGAGTACCTTCACACAGATCAGACTCCTCAACCCACACTACTGGGTGGGGTATGCATGTAAAGTCAACACAGTGGAAGACAGGACATACAGTAAGGCTGAAGGATATGCCTATAATCTAGAAGTCAATCCTCCCAGGAAAAACAACAAAGGCGAGGCGGACCCGTCTTCTATAGGATATGACATGAAGTCATAGAGGACTGCTCTGTGGAAGAGCTCTGACGATGACAAGCCTCCTCGCTCTGTTCATTAAATGAGCTACGGCGGTTGCAGCACTCAGGAAAGGACCTGTGTGTGCACACTGCCAATATACTGTATGAATGAGAGAGAAAGAGAGGGAGGACAAACACACATACAGAGGGAGGGAGAAAGAGGGGGAGAGAGTGAAAGTTGAGAAACTTGAGAAGGTGAGAGAAAGGAGTGAGTGAGAGGGATAAAAAAAATGAAATTGCAGTCAAAGGTGGAGGGATTGAGTGTGAAAGAGAGCGAGAGAGAGAGAGAGAGAGAGAAAGAGAGAGAGAGAGAGAGAGAGAGAGAGAGAGAGAAAGAGAGAGAGAGAGGAGAGAGAGAGAGAGAGAGAGAGAGAGAGAGAGAGAGAGAGAAAGAGAGAGAGAGAGAGAGAGAGAGAGTGTGTGTTTGGGGGAATGGTCGGTGAGAATGAGAGAGCAAGAAAGAGAGAGACAGAAAGACAGACAGGCAACCTAAACATAACCCCCATCCATAGCTTCCATAAAGAAGAAGATAGAGAGAGAGAGAGAGAGACCTAAACATAACCCCCATCCATAGCTTCCATAAAGAAGAAGATAGAGAGAGAGAGAGACCTAAACATAACCCCCATCCATAGCTTCCATAAAGAAGAAGAGAGAGAGGGAGAGAGAGAGACCTAAACATAACCCCCATCCATAGCTTCCATAAAGAAGAAGAGAGAGAGGGAGAGAGAGAGACCTAAACATAACCCCCATCCATAGCTTCCATAAAGAAGAAGAGAGAGAGGGAGAGAGAGAGACCTAAACATAACCCCCATCCATAGCTTCCATAAAGAAGAAGAGAGAGAGGGAGAGAGAGAGAGGTATAGCGGAGGAGAAGAGAGTGAATGTCACAGCTCTGTGTGGATGGATGCTGTTGGGACGTCTCCTCAACCTCCCCTCCCCTGAAGAATACATTAGAGAGGATATATAACAGTGACGTGGCCGCATTGCGAGCACCTCCGGCCAAATGTTCCCACAAGACAGCACCATTAATAACCATCTCTGAAAACAAGATGGGTGTGAAGATTGTGTAACTCTGAGGAGACCAGGTGTCATTGGCTACAGGATTGTGGTGGGTCGCTGCAGAGGTGAGAGCTGAGAATGTTGTTGGGGTCAGAGTCATCAGTGGATTGACAGCCCAGTGCAGTAAGTCCCAGAAGGAGAGGGTGAGAGAGAGAGAGAGAGAGAGAGAGAGAGAGAGAGAGAGAGAGGCAGACAGACAGACAGACAGACAGACAGACAGACAGACAGACAGACAGACAGACAGACAGACAGACAGACAGACAGACAGACAGACAGACAGACAGACAGACAGACAGACAGACAGACAGACAGACAGACAGACAGACAGACAGACAGAAAGAAAGAAAGAAAGAAAGAAAGAAAGAAAGAAAGAAATGGAGGAGAGAGAGAAAGGGAGGAGAAAGAGAGAGAGAGAGAGAGAGAGAAAGGGAGGAGAAAGAGAGAGAGAGAGAGAAAGGGAGGAGAAAGAGAGAGAGAGAGAGAGAGAGAAAGGGAGGAGAAAGAGAGAGAGAGAAAGGGAGGAGAAAGAGAGAGAGAGAGAGAGAGTAAATGGGTAATGACACAGGACAGCACCTAAAACCAATTTCGTTCACACACACATCTACTAGGCCACTCACACATACACGCAGGCAACCACACACAGACACACACACACATATTGAGATGCGCCCGCATACAAACACATTTAGGCGATTTAATTTAATTACTGCATGACCTTGGAGGTCCACCCACCCCTAAGTGCCTCTCCCCTCACCCCAGAGGATGTCCCAAACATATCCAGAGACCAAGTCTCATTCCTGGCTAGAATACCTCCACATACCCTCCCTGCTCAGATGGCCAGACCCAATGCTGAGCAGCAAGTACAAGTCATCATATTTACCAGATTGGATTTTTTGCCGCGTCCTGGAGGGCGCGAGATGTGTTCCGATTAAATTAGATTCCCGTCCACAAATTGTACAACCTTCTCTCTATACGAAAGGTGACGGAGGAAGTTAATTGGCTATTTTAGTTGGAAAGCCGGGGCTGTTGATCAGGTCTTGGCGAGCTGTGTTTTGCCCTCTGAGAAAATAAATCCCACTTTGAGATGACTATCCTGCACTTTCAGCTATTGTTTTGTTTCTAGGTTTCGGGATACTTCACGTCAAATACTGTGATACCCCAAATCTACCACCAGCCCAGATTCAATCTCCCAAATAGTCGTTTATATACAAAATAACATCAAATGTATTCATTTATTTTAATGAATCAAATCAACCAATAAACAATGACTAGCCATAGAGCCTACTGTAACCCCCTGCACCCTCCAATTGTGTTGCAGGTGAGATCCCTAAATCCTTATTATTTACTGTTAAGCCTGCTCCCTGGCTAGTCCCTGTCTGTACCATTGTTTCTCTCTCCAGTCTCTCCCTCTCTTATCCCACGGGAGGCCAAAGCGGTTCTGTTATAGGGTCAAAAGGACATTGGCTTCTTCGATACGGCCACCCATTGTTTAGACTGCTCGTGTGAAAATGGAGAGGGGGACTAGAACAGAGTGGTCAGAAGGACAAGGTGTGATCTCTGTGGTCTTAGCTGTGCCATGGAAAGCCTTTCAGGGGCTGACATTATAAAGGAATGGACGGGAAGAGACAAAATGGAGTGGGACTCAATGAGAGAGGAAGCAAGAAAGAGGGGAAGAGGGAGTAGGACTCAAGGAGAGAGGAACCAAGAATAAGATGAAGAGGTAGTGGGACTCATGGAGAGAGGAAGCAAGAAAGAGGGGAAGAGGGAGAAGGACTCAAGGAGAGAGGAACCAAGAAAGAGAGGAAGAGGGAGTGGGACTTAAGGAGAGAGGAACCAAGAAAGAGAGGAAGAGGGAGTGGGACTTAAGGAGAGAGGAACCAAGAAAGGAAAGGGAAAGGGGGGATACCTAGTCAGTTGTACAACTGAATACAATCAACTGAAATGTGTCTTTCGCATTTAAAAAGAGAGAAAGAAAAATGTCAACAGTGGAATGTAACAGAGACTGAAAACAGTATCACTTATCCAATGTGCTCTGGAGAGAACTTCTATAAGAGACAGCAATAGAGAGACAGGGCAGTACAACCCCATAATAATCATATCAAATACAGTGTGGTGTAGCAAGTGTCTTCTTTAATAGATGGAAGTCTGTTGCTTCCCTTCAGAGTTACCCGAGAGGCATATCTCCAAGTCACGAAGCATGAGTAAAGTGTCCGTGACTGCATGATAGATGGATATAGATGGAATAACTGACAACATCAAGAAAACAATGTACGCTTCTCCATGGGGCAGAAATCAGTGCGTTGTTGTAAGAGTATAGAGATGTTGTTATCCACGTCGGCACCAACGATGTTAGGATGAAACAGTCAGAGGTCACCAAGATCAACATAGCTGCAGTGTGTAAATCAGCTAGAAAGATGTGTCGGCATCAAGTAATTGTCTCTGGCCCCCTCCCAGTTAGGGGGAGTGATGAGCTCTACAACAGAGTCTCACAACTCAATCGCTAGTTGAAAACTGTTTTCTGCCCCTCCCAAAGATAGAATTTGTAGATAACTGGCCCTCTTTCTGGGACTCACCCACAAACAGGACCAAGCCTGGCCTGTTGAGGAGTGAAGGACTCCATCCTAGCTGGAGGGGTGCTCTCATCTTATTTACGAACATCGATAGGGCTCTAACTCCCCTAGCTTCACAAAGAAATAAGGTGCAGGCCAGGCAGCAGGCTGTTAGCCAGCCTGCCAGCTTAGTGGAGTCTGCCACTAGCACAGTCAGTGTAGTCAGCTCAGCTATCCCCATTGAGACCGTGTCTGTGCCTCGACCTAGGTTGGGCAAAACTAAACATGGCGGTGTTCGCCTTAGCAATCTCACTAGAATAAAGACCTCCTCCATTCCTGCAATTATTGAAAGAGATCGTGATACCTCACATCTCAAAATAGGGCTACTTAATGTTAGATCCCTCACTTCAAAGGCAGTTATAGTCAATGAACTAATCACTGATCATAATCTTGATGTGATTGGCCTGACTGAAACATGGCTTAAGCCTGATGAATTTACTGTGTTAAATGAGGCCTCACCTCCTGGTTACACTAGTGACCATATCCCCCGTGCATCCCGCAAAGGCGGAGGTGTTGCTAACATTTACGATAGCAATTTCAATTTACCAAAAAAAACGATGTTTTTGTCTTTTGAGCTTCTAGTCATGAAATCTATGCAGCCTACTCAATCACCTTTTATAGCTACTGTTTACAGGCCTCCTGGGCCATATACAGCATTCCTCACTGAGTTCCCTGAATTCCTAACGGACCTTGTAGTCATAGCAGATAATATTCACATTTTTAGTGACTTTAATATTCACATGGAAAAGTCCACAGACCCACTCCAAAAGGCTTTCGGACCCATCATCGACTCAGTGAGTTTTGTCCAACATGTCTCCGGACCTACTCACTGCCACAGTCATACTCTGGACCTAGTTTTGTCCAGTGGAATAAATGTTGTGGATCTTAATGTTTTTCCTCATAATCCTGGACTATCGGACCACCATTTTATTACGTTTGCAATCGCAACAAATAATCTGCTCAGACCCCAACCAAGGAGCATCAAAAGTTGTGCAATAAATTCTCAGACAACCCAAAGATTCCTTGATGCCGTTCCAGACTCCCTCTGCCTACCCAAGGATGTCAGAGGACAAAAATCAGTTAACCACCTAACTGAGGAACTTAATTTAACCTTGCGCAATACCCTAGATGCAGTTGCACCCCTAAAAACATTTGTCATAAGAAACTAGCTCCCTGGTATACAGAAAATACCCAAGCTCTGAAGCAAGCTTCCAGAAAATTGGAACGGAAATGGCGCCACACCAAACTGGAAGTCTTCCGACTAGCTTGGAAAGACAGTACCCTGTAGTACCGAAGAGCCCTTACTGCTGCTCGATCATCCTATTTTTCCAACTTAATTGAGGAAAATAAGAACAATCCAAAATGTATTTTTGATACTGTAGCAAAGCTAACTAAAAAGCAGCATTCCCCATGAATTCATGAACTTCTTTGAGGAAAAGATCACGATCATTAGAAAGCAAATTACGGACTCCTCTTTAAATCTGCGTATTCCTCCAAAGCTCCATTGTCCTGAGTCTGCACAACTCTGCCAGGACCAAGGATCAAGGGAGACACTCAAGTGTTTTAGTACTATATCTCTTGACACAATGATGAAAATAATCATGGCCTCTAAACCTTCAAGCTGCATACTGACCCTATTCCAACTAAACTACTGAAAGAGCTGCTTCCTGTGCTTGGCCCTCCTATGTTGAACATAATAAACGTCTCTCTATCTACCGGATGTGTACCAAACTCACTAAAAGTGGCAGTAGTAAAGCCTCTCTTGAAAAAGTCAAACTTTGACCCAGAAAATATAAAAAACTATCGGCCTATATCGAATCTTCCATTCCTCTCAAAAATGTTTTAGAAAAAGCTTCACTGCCTTCCTGAAGACAAACAATGTATACAAAATACTTCAGTCTGGATTTAGATCCCATAATAGCACTGAGACTGCACTTGTAAAGGTGGTAAATTACCTTTTAATGGCATCAGACCGAGGCACTGCATCTGTTCTCGTGCTCCTAGACCTTAGTGCTGCTTTGATACCATCGATCACCACATTCTTTTGGAGAGATTGGAAACCCAAATTGGTCAACACGGATAAGTTCTGGTCTGGTTTAAATCTTATCTGTCGGAAGGATATCAGCTTGTCTCTGTGAATGGTTTGTCCTCTGACAAATCAACTGTAAGTTTTGGTGTTCCTCAAGGTTCCGTTTTAGGACCATTATTGTTTTCACTATATATTTTACCTCTTGGGGATGTCATTCGAAAACATAATGTTAACTTTCACTGCTATGCAGATGACACACAGCTGTACATTTCAATGAAACATGGTGAAGCCCCAAAATTGCCCCCGCTAGAAGCCTGTGTTTCAGACATATGGAAGTGGATGGCTGCAAACTTTCTACTTTTAAACTCGGACAAGCCGAGATGCTTGTTCTCGGTCCCAAGAAACAAAGAAATCTTCTGTTGAATCTGATAATTAATCTTGATGGTTGTACAGTCATCTCAAATAAAACTGTGAAGGACCTCGGCGTTACTCTGGACCCTGATCTCTTTTTTGACGAACATATCAAGACTGTTTCAAGGACAGCTTTTTTCCATCTACGTAACATTGCAAAAATCAGAAACTTTCTGTCCAAAAATGATGCAGAAAACTTTATCCGTGATTTTGTTACTTCTAGGTTAGACTACTGCAATGCTCTACTTTCCGGCTACCCGGATAACTTCTTTGAGGTAGGGGGCAGTATTAGGTAGCTTGGATGAAAAACGTGCCCAAATTAAGCTGCCTGCTACTCAGCCGTAAAAGCTAGAATATGCATATAATTAGTACATTTGGATAGAAACCACTCTGAAGTTTCTAAAACTGTTGGAATGATGTCTGAGTATGACATAACTCATATGGCAGGCAAAAACATGGGAAAAAAATCCAACCAGGAAGTGGGAAATCTGAAGTTTGTAGTTTTTCAACTCAGCCCCCATTGAAGATACATGGTGATATTAGTTATGTTTCACTTCCAAAGGCTTCAACTAGATGTCAACAGTATTTAGAACCTGTTTTGAGGTTTCTACTCTAAAGGAGGGGCTCATAAGTGCTCTTTGAGTGAGTGGTCTGGCAGAGTGCCACAGCCTCGGTCTGGCGCGCTCACGTGAAAGGTAGCTACGTTCCACTTCATTTGTACAGACAAAGGAATTGTTTGGTTGGAACATTAATGAAGTTTTATGTTAAAAACGTCATAAAGATTGATTCCATACTTAGGTTGGCATGTTTCTACGGGTTTTAACGGAACTTTTGGAACTTTTCGTCCGACGTTCAGCGCAACCTGAACTCGCTTTTGGATTTGTTTACCAAACTCCCTAACAAATGAAGATATTTGGACATAACTGTTGGACATTATCGAACAAATTAAACATTTATGGTGGAACTGGGATTCCTGGGAGTGCATTCTGATGAAGATCATCAAAGGTAAGTGAATATTTAAAATGCTATTTCTGAGTAATGTTGACTACCCAATATGACGGGTATCTTTTTGGCTGCTTTGTTGTCTAAAGGCTGTACTCAGATTATTGCATGGTTTGCTTTCTCCGTAAAGTTTAAAAAAAATCTGAGTTCATCTAAAGTTCCATGTATAATAGTCGTATCTTTATCAATGTTTATTATGAGTATTTCTGTAAATTGATGTGGCTCTCTGCACAATCACCGCATGTTTTAGAACTACTGAACATCAAAGGTTAGTGATTCATTTTATGTCTATTTCTGCTTTTTGTGACTCCTCTCTTTGGCTGGAAAAAATTGCTGTGTTTTTCTGTGGCTTGGTGGTTACCTAACAATCGTTTGTGGTGCTTTCACTGTAAATCCTTTTTGAAATCAGACACTGTGGCTGGATTAATGAGAATTATATCTTTACAATGGTGTAAAATACTTGTATGCTTGAGGAATTTTAATTATGAGATTTTTGTTGTATTGAATTTGGCTCCCTGCACTTTCACTGGCTGTTACGCTAGCGGAACCCCAGTCCTAGACAGGATAAAGCACTAAATAAACTTCAGTTAGTGCTAAATATGGCTGCTAGAATCCTGACTAGTACCAAAACATTTGATCATATTACTCCAGTGCTAGCCTCCCTACACTGGCTTCCTGTTAAGGCAAGGACTGATTTCAAGATTTTACTCCTAACCTACAAAGCATTACATGGGCTTGCACCTACCTATCTTTCCAATTTGGTCCTGCCATACATACCTAAACGTATGCTATGGTCACAAAACGCAGGCCTCCTAACTGTCCCTAGAATTTCTAAGCAAACAGCTTGAGGCAGGGCTTTCTCCTATAGAGCTCCATTTTTATGGAATGGTCTGCCTACCCATGTGGAGATGCAGACTCGGTCTCAGTCTTTATTGAAGACTCATCTCTTCAGTACGTGCTATGATTGAGTGTAGTCTGGCCCAGGAGCATGAAGGTGAAAAGAAAGGCACTGGAGCAACGAACTGCCCTTGCTGTCTCTGCCTGGCCGGTTCCCCTCTCTCCACTGGGATTCTCTGCCTCTAACCCTATTACAGGGGCTGAGTCACTGGCTTACTGGTTCTCTTCCATGTCGTCCCTAGGAGGGGGACGTCACTTGAGTGGGTTGAGTCACTGACGTGGTCTTCCTGTCTGGGTTGGCCGTGGTGGAGATCTTTGTGGGCTATGTCTCAGGATGGTAAGTTGGTGGTTTAAGATATCCCTCTAGTGGTGTGGGGGCTGTGCTTTGGCAAAGTGGGTGGGGTTATATCCTGCCTGTTTGGCCCTGTCCGGGGGTGTCATTGGATGGGGCCACAGTGTCTCCTGACCCCTCCTGTCTCAGCCTCCAGTATTTATGCTGCAGTAGTTTATGTGTCGGGGGGCTAGGGTCAGTTTTTTATATCTGGAGTACTTCTCCTGTCTTATCCGGTGTCCTGTGTGAATTTAAGTATGCTCTCTCTAATTTTCTCTTTCTTTCTTTCTCTCTCTCTCTCTCGGCGGACCTGAGCCCTAGGACCATGCCTCAGGACTACCTGGCATGATGACTCCTTGTTGTCCCCAGTCCACATGTCCGTGCTGCTGCTCCAGTTTCAACTGTTCTGCCTGCGGCTATGGAACCCTGACCTGTTCACTGTGATTACTATTATTTGACCATGCTGGTCATTTATGAACATTTGAGCATCTTGGCCATGTTCTGTTATAATCTCCACCCGGCACAGCCAGAAGAGGACTGGCCACCCCACATAGCCTGGTTCCTCTCTAGGTTTCTTCCTAGGTTTTGTCCTTTCTAGGGAGTTTTTCCTAGCCACAGTGCTTCTACACCTGCATTGCTTGCTGTTTGGGGTTTTAGGCTGGGTTTCTGTACAGCACTTTGAGATATCATGTGATGTACGAAGGGCTATATAAAAATACATTTGATTTGATTCTGGATGGCCAGATTGCTAGCAACAATGACAAGAAAACGGCCATGTGGGGAATTTTAAGTGGCTCATTTCAGCCCGTTTCATCTGGTTATTGATACCATGTCTATATTTGAGGTGTTTTGACTGATTTCATGTCAGTGCTAATATTGCTCAAATTTGCTAGCTGGCTAGTCAACAACTAAACATTGGAGACTAATTATAGTTTACATGTTGTCAGCAATCTAAGCCAACCCCGTCTGTTTTGCCCCATAGTTGTGCACGTGTTGGTTTTGTTGCTAAACAACCATAGATAACAAATCCTGTTCATGTCTGATGACATGTGTGGTCAAGATGCCAGCTCCCCAGTCAGTGGTTACCACTGTGGTTACCAGATTGGAGAGCGGTGAGGGGTGGCAGGTTGCCTAGCGGTTAAGAGCGTTGGGCCAGTAACCGAAAGGTCCCTGGTTGGAATTGCTCCTGTATGTCGCTCTGGATAAGAGTGTCTGCTAAATAACTCTAATGTAAAGGTACAGTAGTTGTGGAATAACAATAACTGGTGTATAAATATAACAGAATGTTAAAGTGGTGTATAAATATAACCAATATAATATGGTCCAACGATGGTGGGTTTGTGTCCATAGGCGACGTTGTTGCCGGTGATGTCTGGTAAGGACCTGCCTTACAACAGGCCTACAAGCCCTCAGTCCTACCTCTCTCAGCCTATTGCGGACAGTCTGAGCACTGATGGAGGGATTGTGCGTTCCTGGTGTAAATCGGGCAGTTGTTGTTGCCATCCTGTACCTGTCCCGCAAGTGTGATGTTCTGACGTACCGATCCTGTGCAGGTGTTGTTAAACGTGGTGACACTGCGAGGACAATCAGCTGTCCGTCCTGTCTCACTGTAGCGCTGTCTTAGGCGTCTCACAGTAAGGATATTGCAATTTATTGCCCTGGCCACATCTGCAGTCCTCATGCCTCCTTGCAGCATGTCTAAGGCATGTTCACACAGATGAGCAGGGACCCTGGGCATCTTTCTTTTGGTGTTTTTCAGAGTCAGTAGAAAGGCCTCTATAGTGTCCTAAGTTTTCATCTGCGATCTTAATTGCCTACCGTCTGTAAGCTGTTCCACACGTGCATGTTCATTAATTGTTTATGGTTCATTGAACAAGCATGGAAAACAGTGTTTAAACCCTTTACATTGAAGATCTGTGAAGTTATTTGGATTTTTACTAATTATTTTTGATAGACAGGGTCCTGAAAAAGGGACGTTCCTTTTTTTGCTGAGTTTAGATGTGTTTGAGAGCTTATTTGACTCTGCTTTGGACCAGTTCTGGACAGTGAGTAGTGTGGTGAGTGTCTGGCTTGGTATGTCTGACCTCTGGATGTGTGATGTCAAGGCTAGGTCTCCCCCCCGGGCATTTTTTTATGGAGGTGTGTCTGGTCTTGGTCTGGCCTGTCTGATTTTGAGAGTGTGTGCGTGTGTGTATGTGTGTATGTGAGTGTGTGTGTGTGTGTGTGTGTGTGTGTGTGTGTGTGTGTGTGTGTGTGGGTGTGTGTGTGTGTGTGGGTGCAGTCTTTCCACTAGGATTTGTTTAAGCAGCGGTGACAAAGTTAGCAGGGGTGGGAGTGGTAGCGGGTGTGGCCAATGGCACATTTTAGAGGCCCTCCTCTTGGCTACAGAGACATAATTTGCTGTTTTAAAGCTAACTTCCTGCAATTATACACATTTTGCCATGGCTTATGCCTTGTTCTTATGCTATCTGAGTGACTCAAACACGATAACAAAATCTATGGGGAACCCTGACCTTTTGGGAATTTCAAATTCTCCCTGACTTTTTCCACATTTTGTTATGTTACAGCCTTATTCTAAAATGGATTGAATGAATTGTTTTCCTCATCAAGCTACACACAATACCCCATAATGACAGAGCAAAAAAAGGTTTTTAGAAATGTTATTTACATAAGTATTCAGACCCTGCTCTGAGACTATGCAGCTCAGCTGCATCCTGTTTCCATTGATCTTCCTTTGAGATGTTTCTACAACTTGATTGGAGTCCACCTGTGGTAAAATCAATTGATTGGACATGATTTGGAAAGGCACACACCTGTCTATATAATGTCCCACAGTTGACAGTGCACGTCAGAGCAAAAACCAAGCCATGAGGTTGAAGGAATTGTCCATAGAGCTCTGAGACAGGATTGTGTCGAGGCACAGATCTGGGGAAGGGTACCAAAACATGTCTGCAACATTGTAGGTCCCCAAGAACACAGTGGCCTCCATCATTCTCAAATGGAAGTTTGGAACGACAAATAATCTTCCTAGAGCTGGCCGCCTGGCCAAACTGAGCAATCAGGGGAGAAGGGCCTTGGTCAGGGAGGTGACCAAGAACCAGATGGTCACTCTGACAGAGCTCCAGGGTTCCTCTGTGGAGATGGGAGAACCTTCCAGGAGGACAACCGTCTCTGCACCACTCCAACAATCAGGCCTTTATGGTAGAGTTGCCAGACAGAAGCCACTCCTCAGTAAAAGGCAAATGACAGCCTGCTTGGAGTTTGCCAAAAGGCAACAAAAGTACTCTCAGACCATGAGAAACAAGATCCTCTGGTCTGATGAAACTAAGATTGAACTCTTTGTCCTGAATGCCAAGCGTCACGTCTGGAGGAATCCTGGCACCATCCTTACGGTGAAGCACGTTGGTGGCAGCATCATGCTGTGTGAATGTTTTTCAGAAGCAGGGACTGTGAGACTAGTCCTGGTCGAGGAAAAGATGTGTGGAGCAAAGTACAGAGAGATCCTTGATGAAAACCTGCTCCAGAGTGCTCAGGACCTCAGACTGGGGCGAAGGTTCACCTTCCAACAGGACAACAACCCTAAGCCCACAGCCAAGACAACACAGGAGTGGCTTTGGGACAAGTCTCTGAATGTCCTTGAGTGGCCCGTCCAGGGCCCCCCAAAAATGGCTGTGCGGCGACGCTCCCCATCCAACTTGACAGAGCTTGATAGGATCTGCAGAGAATAATGGGAGAAACACCCAAATACAGGTGTGCCAAGATTGTAGCGTCATACCCAAGAAGACTCGAGGCTGTAATCGCTGCCAAAGGTGCTTCAAGAAAGTACTGAGTAAAGGGTCTGAATACTTATGTAAATGTGATATTTCAGGTTTTATTTTTTATAAATTTCCTGCAATTATACACATTTTGCCATGGCTTATGCCTTGTTCTTATGCTATCTGAGTGACTAGTCAAGGACCATATCACCTCCACCCTACCTGACACCCTAGACCCACTCCAATTTGCTTACCGCCCCAATAGGTCCACAGACGACCCAATCGCAACCACACTGCACACTGCCCTATCCCATCTGGACAAGAGGAATACCTATGTGAGAATGCTGTTCATCGACTACAGCTCAGCATTTAACACCATAGTAACTTCCAAACTCGTTATCAAGCTCGAGACCCTGGGTCTCGACTCCGCCCTGTGCAACTGGGTACTGGACTTCCTGACGGGCCGCCCCCAGGTAGTCAGGGTAGGTAACAACATCTCCAGCCCGCTGATCCTCAACACTTGGGCCCCACAAGGGTGCGTTCTGAGCCCTCTCCTGTACTCCCTGTTCACCCACGACTGCGTGGCCATGCACGCCTCCAACTCAATCATCAAGTTTGCAGACAACACTACAGTGGCAGGCTTGATTACCAACAACGACGAGATGGCCTACAGGGAGGAGGTGAGGGCCCTTGGAGTGTGGTGTCAGGAAAATAACCTCAATACTTATTTTCCACCATAATTTGCAAATAAATTCATTAAAAATCCTAC
>NC_088418.1:60392248-60583505 GCF_034236695.1 Oncorhynchus nerka
ACCACATGATTAGCGTAGGCAAAACAGAAGCCTTTGGTTAGTTGACTGTGAAAATGTTCTCTTTAAATGTAACAGTGCTGGACTTTGAAGATTTAAAAAAGTGTTTACTGATGGATTCTGCTTTGTTTTTTTGTCATTGAAGGTGTGTGTGTGTGTGTGTGTGTGTGTGTGTGTGTGTGTGTGTGTGTGTGTGTGTGTGTGTGTGTGTGTGTGTGTGTAGGGAGGGGCAGGGTAGTCTGGCTGTAATAAAATTATTCTAATTGGTTCAGGCATTAGCATTCTGGTTCCATTACTCAAGGGAAGCCCTTTGTGTGAAATCAATTGTGTTAAAATATTTAAATATTTAAAAAACAGAACTTAGCCTAAGTCTATCGCTGAAAGGTTTGTTTCCAATTCCATGCTAGTTTACTGAAGAAAAAAATATGCTGTGGAAATCAAGGATTTACTAACAATTATTCCGAACTTAAGCAGCATTACACAATATGTTATTCAACAACTAGGCTAATAATTCCACACACACACACACACACACACACACACACACAGAGAGAGAGAGAGAGACGTGCCAGGACCGGACGGATCTTTTGCCATGGTGACAACCCATCAAGGGGGGACGTCGTTGCCTTGACGTACGCTGCAGTTTACCTTTTGTTCTCAGTAATTAAAAGGGGATTATCTGTTTTTCTCCGGCGATGCAATTAAGCCCACTCTCTTGTTTTCTTTTGATAGTGCCTGTCAATGGGCTTTGATCAGAACCAAGTAAGGGAACTGAGAGAGACTGGAGTGATTATGTACAGTAAAGGACTACCCCTCAGGAGTTTGAAATCACCCCCCTGCTTTACCGAGTCATTTACTATCAGAGGACAGAGACATAATGAGTCATTGTGCAGCAATACCATTGAAGTGCCAGCTAGATGTCATTCAAAAAAATGTCAAACATGTCAAATAATGAACATACTATTGTCAAGTGCAGTGGGTTGCCAGGTAATGACAAGGACCAGTGAGGCGAGGCGAGTGTTCTGTGAGTCAGGTGAGCCACAGGTCACCACCGGGAGCTGAGCGTTTTGGAATGAAGTCATCAGAATTGGTCAGGTGAGATGATTGAATGTACCAGGGGGAGGATAGTATTGTTAGGTGTAAAGAGTGCTGCCAGGTGAATTGGTCAGGTGAGATGATTGAATGTACCAGGGGGAGGATAGTATTGTTAGGTGTAAAGAGTGCTGCCAGGTGAATTGGTCAGGTGAGATGATTGAATGTACCAAGGGGAGGATAGCATTGTTAGGTGTAAAGAGTGCTGCCAGGTGATTGGTCAGGTGAGATGATTGAATGTACCAAGGGGAGGATAGCATTGTTAGGTGTAAAGAGTGCTGCCAGGTGATTGGTCAGGTGAGATGATTGAATGTACCAGGGGGAGGATAGCATTGTTAGGTGTAAAGAGTGCTGCCAGGTGATTGGTCAGGTGAGATGATTGAATGTACCAGGGGGAGGATAGCATTGTTAGGCGTAAAGAGTGCTGCCAGGTGATTGGTCAGGTGAGATGATTGAATGTACCAGGGGGAGGATAGCATTGTTAGGTGTAAAGAGTGCTGCCAGGTGATTGGTCAGGTGAGATGATTGAATGTACCAGGGGGAGGATAGTATTGTTAGGTGTAAAGAGTGCTGCCAGGTGATTGGTCAGGTGAGATGATTGAATGTACCAGGGGGAGGATAGTATTGTTAGGTGTAAAGAGTGCTGCCAGGTGAATTGGTCAGGTGAGATGATTGAATGTACCAGGGGGAGGATAGCATTGTTAGGCGTAAAGAGTGCTGCCAGGTGATTGGTCAGGTGAGATGATTGAATGTACCAGGGGGAGGATAGCATTGTTAGGTGTAAAGAGTGCTGCCAGGTGAATTGGTCAGGTGAGATGATTGAATGTACCAGGGGGAGGATAGTATTGTTAGGTGTAAAGAGTGCTGCCAGGTGAATTGGTCAGGTGAGATGATTGAATGTACCAGGGGGAGGATAGTATTGTTAGGTGTAAAGTGTGCTGCCAGGTGAATGGTCAGGTGAGATGAAAGAATGTTGCCAGGGGGGGATAACATTGTTAGGTGTAAATACTTGATGATGAGGACAAAAACTAAAACGTGCACCCATGGAAGGCCCCGGGACCGGGTTTGGGAAACCCTGCTATATGACAATCTGATCTAAGCATTTAATTTCCATCTGCAACATTTTGACCCACTAAAAAGTATTGTAAAAAAGGTTATCATTATGAGGTGATCATATGTGTGCTTATAGGGTTGCCAGATCAGTTGCCAGGTCACCCTCTGTGTGAGGCTTGCCAGGTGAGGTGGGGTTGAAACTCTGTAGCCTGTATATTCAGCATTCTCGGTAGCCATAGCTTTGCAGAGCTCCCAAGCAAGCCACATAGATAACAATGTCTGCATAGAAGGGAGTCGTTCTATCTTTTCCGAGAGCCGTTTTGAATAGGGATTAGAGGGGGAAGCGTGCATGAGAGAGGATGACCTACTTTTAATGGGAATTCTAATTTAGTGTCTGAGCTCAGAGGAAAAATGAAAGCCGAGAAGACATAAGGAGTTTTCCAACCAGCTGTGCTCTTTTAACACATTTTTAATAAAGGGGCTCAATATGAATGTACATGGAGGATTCTGGGGGATTCCTTTAGGCCCTTTTTTCAAATCCCTTCATCTTTGGTAGAAATCGCTTCTATTAAAGGCTCTAACATTTCAGATAACGGCAATTCAGGCACAGCTAATCAATCTTTCCCTCCGATTTGTTTGCATTCCCACCGTAATGGACCCTCTATATACAAAAGTAATTCATCTGCGGTGGCAGTGAACCTATTGGACGGGATGTTCAATCTCTCTTTCCTGGACCATACTGTCAAAACATGCATTTTTCTAATACTGGTGTAATTAAATGTCATATTTCAAGGGACGGGAGATTAATACGCCAGAAAGACACGGTGGTAAGAAAAATGAAACAAATATTGACCTGAGGGACAAACATCAGAGGCTGCGGCAACTGGCTCGCTTGTCTCGCTTTGGTTTTCCCTTTAAGAAATGACAAAATGGGGCATGTCAATTATAGAGACTCTGGGTTTGCGCCCAGGCTCTGTTGCAACCGGCCGCGACCGGGAGGTCCGTGGGGCTTGGCAGACCAGCGACTCCTGTGGCGGGCCGGGCGCAGTGCACGCTAACCAAGGTTACCAGGTGCACAGTGTTTCCTCTGACACATTGGTGCGGCTGGCTTCCGGGTTCGATGTGCGCTGTGTTAAGAAGCAGTGCGGCTTGGTTGGGTTGTGTATCGGAGGACGCATGACTTTCAACCTTCTCTCCCGAGCCCGTACGGGAGTTGTAGCAATGAGACAAAATTTAAAAAGTGAAATGACCAAATGACACCCCAATGTCATTAGCCACACATTTCCATAAAGTTATAAAACCTCTAGGGAACCTATCTAGGATAAAAACCTATCTAGGATGGGAACGTTCTTTACATTTTAAAGTAAACACGGTGCATGTTTCTTCCCAGCCATTCATTAGCTCATCTTCAGTGTTAGGGCCCTGACCAGATGTACTCCGCCTAATGCAATTCCCTCATAGATTGGGTCTGCCTCCGGAGAGCCTAATGTGGAAACTTCCATTCAGGAACGGACACCGAGCCTCTCGCAGGGGCAAAGGCAGGCCGAGGGCGAAACCCAAATCGATGGCGCAACTCTCCCAGACGGAAAGAGAATCTCTCTTGGTTAAAGATTTCTCTCCGTCCCTCTCTTCTTCGCTCCCCTTCACGGGAAATGGAGAGCTGAGAGTGGGTGATGTCATCGTCAGGATCGATAGGATGAGAACTCTTAATGTGATTTCTGTTGGAATCATCATAAGCCCTCTGGGTCCTCAGGGGAGGTGATTGACAACCCCCCCCCCCCCCTTACTGAAAACCACGATGAGAAGAGGTACAGTGGTCAGAGTGGGTGGGGATAGAGCTGTGCTGTGCTGCACTTGAAACGCATTCAAACGAGGAGAGCGGGAGGATAGATAGCAACAGGATGAGAATATTGCAAAATATATAACCTGTGAAAATCTCCTCTGTGTGATTTTCCTCTTCTTTCTTACTTTATCTCAATTTCTCTTCTTTCTCTCACAGTGGAAAGGTGAAAGGGATTGTGTAACGCTCTTTGTGTCTGCAGCTAGTCTCCTTCCCTTCGTTTGACCTCCAGACGTATACATAAGAGATCAATCCAACAGACACTTTAGAGCAGGCAGCAGGAGGGGCAGCTATCAACACCACCAAGGACCCGTGTGGGAGAACAGCATAACCCAAAGGCCCAACATCGCCTCGACTTGCGGGAATGCTTGTGATACAGACTAGGCAGACCAGACCAACGTTTGGAGATTGAGAAGTCAAAGAGAGAAGTGAAATATTCTTCCTTAGTTGATCATTTTCTCAAACTCTAAAGGTACAAACTAGATTGGAGATTGGAGATGTTTTAAGCAGTTGAACATGTTATTACTCCAACCTCGTGAAAGTGACAAACTAACATATTTTAATTTTTGTCAACAACAAAAAACGTTATATCGAAGAAGCGCCTTTGATTTGACAGTCTGCACACACGGGTGTCGTTAAGGGGGGAACATGAATGATTCATGGGCCCCTATCACTGATCTGACAGTGGCTCCAGGCATAACCACTATGCCCCCCTCAAAAACAAAATCGGGTTTCCAGAAAAGGAAAGAAAGGAAACAGATACAGCAAAATTCAGGAAAAAAAATGACTCACTATGTTTTTCCCAGAAAAAAAACGAGGAGAAGGATTTGAGTGGTAAGTCAGTGCAGACTGCCTGCCGAACTGAGTAGCCAGGCTAGCCAATATAGCTAGCTTGACAGCTTGCTAGCTACAGGTAGCTGCCTACCGTGAACTCACTCGGCTCGGTTAGAGCAGTAATTATTAACATGATGATGAGCTACCCCTACCAGCTATGCCTATGTTGTGTCTTTCCTATCATTAAATGAAGTCTTTTAGTTATCAAAGATTCTCTGTAATTAGCATTTACGCGAATAAACTGATTAATCATGTAACTGTAATTAACTAGGAAGTCGGGGCACCAAGGAAAATATTCAGATTACAAAGTTATAATTTTCCTAATATAACTTTTACGATATTTTCATATCTGATCAATAGTCTTCTGATTAATGAATTCTTCTTTACCTCACGTTAGTCTCATTCCAAATATCGTAAATTGTTGGTTATTTGCACGAACCCAGTCTTCACTATGAGTCACCCATACATCAATTGTCTTAAATCATGTATTTATTAACTAACTAAATAATCACAGAAGTGCACACACAAACAAACAAAGTAAATATGGTTACAAGAAATGATAGGGGAATGTGCCCTAGTGGGCTAAACCGGCATGGCGGCTTGTTAGACAAAAGGGGAGTGGGGGTTAGCTGAGAAGTCAATACAGAGTTGATAATTATTACAATTGAAATGCTAATCCTTTGCACATGAACACTCACTCATTCGGGAACAATTGCAATCAATATATATATTTACGCTCAGTGTGTCGTCGGGGTCTCTGTTGAAAAGTTCATTTCTGTTGGAGAGTTTGTCCGCCCTCTCTGTCATGGTTAGATTGGATAGTTCAGAGTGACATTCATTCATGTCGTTATGGATAGATGTTTCGGCGGTTGTCTGTCTTCCCGTTCAATGATACCGAATTCCTAGCTGCAGACTAGTAATTAATATCAAAGACTTGTTCTTATTCTGTCGGTAACGATAGTCTAAGAGTTTAACCACGTGGGATGGTTAAAAGATTCAGCAGTCTGGTCTCAAACCTTGGCCCTCTCGTTATCGAGGTAAGCTGGTCTGCAACCTTTGTCCTCTCGTAATTGAGAGCAACATGGTCTGTTGAGAAATTCGGGAGAGCAGAAAAAGGCGGTCTCATAACGCCAGGTCCGAACTGGGCTCTCTGATTTAGTTCAACTCAAAAGGGAATTGGAGTTTCCTTCATTAAACAGTCCAAAATCACATTACACAATTTTACAAACAGTATCATCTTCACTCATTCATCTTATACAACAATTAGATGTAAACCTCATATCTGAGGCTATTATATAAACAGCGTTATGGTAATGTGGCTGTATTGACTCCCATGAGTTTCACAAAATTGTACCAAACGGACCAGTTCGTAACTGGATTCTTCACCGATCTGTTATACCTTCTCCAGAACATAAATGTTGTTCGGACCTCAAGTTCTGTGGAGTGGATGAAATTTCTTTGTTCTCTATGAAAATTCAGTCTCTCTCTATACTGTGGCCATGAGGAGATTAATCTCCTCCAGGAATTTACGACCTCTCTCTGACCACAGCAGCCTGGGTGTAGGAGACAGGGAGAGGGGGATGAGGCTTGCTGTACCCAAAGAGGACAACGTCATGACAACGAGCTAATTAGCTATTATTTAGATATCATTATAACTGTGTTCCCCAAAATTTGTGTGATATTTGTTAGCTAGCTAGACTAAAATTAAAACCTAACATGTAGCCTACCTATCCATACTGTAGATGCTACTACTACTACTGCTGTAGACAAAGATCCCAACATGTGTCTACTACATGGAGTTGAAACAGCGCACCTTGGAGGTGAGGCAGTTGTTTTGCAGCAGTTGCAGCATTACTAGACCATTTAAAATGGTAAAGTTAGGCACATGATGACTTAGAAACACTTAAATAGGTATTCTATTTGATATGTATACTATTAAAATGTGTTCTCTTTTAGTAGTAGATGTTTAGTATGGTATTTTTTAAATATTTTTTATATATTATTTATATATTATTATTATTATATATTATTTAACCAGGTAGGCCAGTTGAGAACAAGTTCTCATTTGCAACTGCGACCTGGCCAAGAAAAAGCAAAGCAGTTCGACACATACAACAACACAGAGTTACACATGGAATAAACAAACATACAATCAATAATACAGTAGAAAAATCTATATCCAGCATGTGTAAATGAGGTAGGATAAGAGAGGTAAGGCAATAAATAGGCCATGGGGGCGAAGTAATTACAATATAGCAATTAATCACTGGAATGGTAGAATGTGCAGAAGATGAATGTGCAAATAGAGATACTGGGGTGCAAAGGAGCAAGATAAATAAATAAATACAGTATGGGGATGAGGTAGATTGGATGGGCTATTTACAGATGAGCTATGTACAGGTACAGTGATCTGTGAGCTGCTCTGACAGCTGGTGCTTAAAGCTAGTGAGGGAGGTAAGAGTCTCCAGCTTCATAGATTTTTGCAGTTCATTCCAGTCATTGGCAGCAGAGAACTGGAAGGAGAGGCGGCCAAAGGAAGAATTGGCTTTGGGGGTGACCAGTGAGATATACCTGCTGGAGCGCGTGCTACGGGTGGGTGCTGCTATGGTGACCAGTGAGCTGAGATAAGGCGGGGCTTTACCTAGCAGAGACTTGTAGATGACCTAGAGCCAGTGTGTTTGGCGACGAGTATGAAGTGAGGACCAGCTAACGAGAGTGTACAGGTCGCAGTGGTGGGTAGAATATGGGGCTTTGGTGACAGAACGGATGACACTGTGATAGACTGCATCCAATTTGTTGTTGTAACCTTTGTAGGAGCAAACGTTAAACCTAAAATTCCCTTTGTTTACTAACTTCCTAGTGCCTCGAGGGCCCTGGGTAGGCAGAATGTCAGCAGAAAGCTGTCAGACAGACTGATGCAGAGGAGAGCAGGGAGGAGGAGTTAAGGAGTAGCAGCAGTACCAGTGAAGGAGTGACAGAAGAGATTGAACAAGCAAGTAATAAGGGAAAGGAAGAGTATGGACAGATTCGAAGTGAGGAAGATGAGGTTTTAGATGAAAAATACAAGACCATGAAGTACAGAGATGCTATTGTTTGCAGACTAGCCAACAGGTGTGGTGAGGAGACAGAACTGTATAAAATCGTGCCCCCAGACTCAGAAGGCAAGCCAGTCCCCAACTATTTACAGTACAGTAGGTCAGCAAACGGAAGAGAAAAGGTGCAGACTAGCCAACAGGTGTGGTGAGGAGACAGAACTGTATATAATCATGCCCCCAGACTCAGAAGGCAAGCCAGTCCCCAACTATTTACAGTACAGTAGGTCAGCAAACGGAAGAGAAAAGGTGCAGACTAGCCAACAGGTGTGGTGAGGAGACAGAACTGTATATAATCATGCCCCCAGACTCAGAAGGCAAGCCAGTCCCCAACTATTTACAGTACAGTAGGTCAGCAAACGGAAGAGAAAAGGTGCAGACTAGCCAACAGGTGTGGTGAGGAGACAGAACTGTATATAATCATGCCCCCAGACTCAGAAGGCAAGCCAGTCCCCAACTATTTACAGTACAGTAGGTCAGCAAACGGAAGAGAAAAGGTGCAGAGAGTGTAAAGGCATTAATTGCATTCTATGTGTTCTTTTTTCTCATGAGCAAACCATCACCCAGTTCTCTGAATAGTAAGGATGGCTATAAGATATCATTAGTGAAATGGAGAAGAATGTATGACAAACTACCAGAGCATGAGGATGGTGTGTCTCAAAACAACTATAACTGGAAATGGTAAAAATCTGCAGCGTACAGTAACAGCTACAAATCAAATAAAATCAAATGGTATTAGTCACACGCACCGAATACAACAGGTGTAGTAGACCTTACAGTGAAATGGTTATTTACGAGCCCTTAACCAACAATGCAGTTCAAAAATGAAATAAAATAAAAGTAACACGTAATTAAAGAGCAGCAGTAAAAAACAATAGCGAGACTATATACAGGGGGGTACCGGTACAGAGTGAATGTGCGGGGGCACCGGTTAGTTGAGGTAATATGTACATGTAGGTAGAGTTATTAAAGTGACTATGCATTGATGATAACAACAGAGAGTAGCAGAGGTGTAAAAGAGGGGGGGGCAATGCAAATAGTCTGGGAGGCCATTTGATTAGATGTTCAGGAGTCTTATGGCTTAGAAGCATCTTGGACCTAGACTTGGCGCTCCGGTATCGCTTGCTGTGTGGTAGCAGACAGAACAGTCTATGACTAGGGTGGCTGGAGTCTTTGACAATTTTTTGTCCTTCCTCTGACACCGCCTGGTATAGAGGTCCTGGATGGCAGGAAGTTTGGCCCCAGTGATGTACTGGGACGTACGCACTACCTTCTGTAGTGCCTTGTGGTCGGAGGCTGAGCAGTTGCCATAGCAGGCAGTGATGCAACCAGTCAGGATGCTCTCGATGGTGCAACTGGAGAACCTTTTGAAGATCTGAGGACCCATGCCAAATCTTTTCAGTCTCCTGAGGGGGAATAGGTTTTGTTGTGCCCTCTTCACGACTGTCTCGGTGTGCTTGGACCATGTTAGTTGGTTGGTTATGTGGACACCAAGGAACTTAAAACCTGCTCCACTACAGCCCGGTTGATGAGTATGTGTATAGACAGTCAACTGCAGAAACAAATCCAGTCAGAAATGTATAAAAACAGAGTACTTGTAGGAAGGATTTTGGATGTGACACTTTACTTAGCATCTAGGAATCTGCCATTCTGGGGGAAATCCCTCATTTGAAAACCAGTTAGCTAGAAAATGTAACTTTAAAGAAATTATAAATGAGTCTGCTCACAAGAAGGCTTTACGCTGGGCTCTTGGTGCAGTGTAACCTCTGAGCTTTGTTTACAGGGAACAAACACAAGGACAAATGCCATAATCTGTTCTACCCAAGCCTGCCCGGGGATGGGCAAAATACTGTTTCAGAATATTATCTGCTATGGTTTATCTCCTGTTGAACTTAGTCAGGAATGACCACATAATGTCTTGACACTACAGTTGCAGTTTCAAAGATGCTTATTTTCTGTAGGTACCACATTTATGCCTGCAGTCCACATAGTTCAGGAACATTTAACATTTGGGGTATGTAGCGGCTTTCGTCGAAAGGAGTGGACCAAAGCGCAGCGTGGAAAGTGTTCATGATATTTTATTTTCAAAAAACACTCAAACAAAATAACCAAAGTGAAAACGAAAGTGAACAGTTCTGTCAGCTACAGACACTAAACAGAAATCAAGATCCCACAAATTCAGGTGGAAAACAGGCTGCCCAAGTATGATTCCCAATCAGAGACAACGATAGACAGCTGCCTCTGATTGGGAACCACACTCGGCCAAAAACAAAGAAACAGAAAACATAGAATTTCCCACCCGAGTCACACCCTGACCTAACCAAACATAGAGAATAATAAGGATCTCTAAGGTCAGGGCGTGACAGTACCCCCCCCCCCCCAAAGGTGCGGACTCCGCTGCAAACCTGAACCTATAGGACAGGGTCCGGGTGGGCATCTACTCTCGGTGGGGGCTCCGGTGGGGGCTCAGGTGCAGGACACAGACCCCGCTCCGCTTGAGGCTCCCCCCACTTCGGTGGCGCCTCTGGTGCACGGATCGTCGCCGTGGCCTCCAGACCGTAAATCGTCGTCGAACTCCAGGCTAGGAACCCCCCTGTAAGCTCTGGACTGGGGACCGTCGCTGCGGGCTCCGGACTGGGGACCGTCGCTGGGGGCTCCGGACTGGGTTCCGTCGCTGGAGGCTCCGGACTGGGGACTGTCGCTGGAAGCTCCGGACTGGGAACCCTCACTGGAGAATCCGGACCGCATACCGCCGTTGGAGACTCAGACCATCACTGGAGGTTTCATGCCATGGATCATCACTGCAGGCTTTGGTCCATGGATCATCACTGGAGGCTTCGGGCCATGGATCATCACTGGAGGTTTCGTGCCATGGATCACCACTGGAGGCTTCGGGCCATGGATCACCACTGGAGGCTGGGTGCGTAGAGCTGGCACAGGACGCACCAGGCTGGAGAGACGCACAGGAGACCGGGTGCGTGGAGCTAGCACAGGATACACTGGGCCGTGGAGACGCACCGGAGGTCTGTAGCGCAGAGCTGGCACAACCCGTCCTGGCTGGATGCTCACCCTAGCCCGGCAACTGCGCAGAGCTGGCACAGGATGTACTGGGCTGTGAAGTTGCACCGGAGACACAGTGCGCTGAGCCGGCGCAGGATATCTGGGGCCAAAGAGACGCACCGGAGACCAGGAGCGCTGAGCCGACACAATCCGTCCTGGCTGAATGCCCACTCTAGCACTCTAGCCCACTCTGACAGTTCTGTCAGGTACAGACGCTAAACAGAAAACAAGATTCCACAAACGCAGGTGGAAAACTGGCTGCCTAAGTATGATTCACAATTAGAGACAACGATAGACAGCTGCCTCTGATTGGGAACCACACTCAGCCAAAAACAAAGAAACAGAAAACATAGAATTTCCCACCTGAGTCACACCCTGACCTAACCAAACATAGAGAATAATAAGGATCTCTAAGGTCAGGGCGTGACCGGGTATAGTGGTAATAAATTATTTAATCTGAAACATGGATCATTGGTAATTTCTTAATTAAAACTGACTACAATACCATATATTAGAAAATAAGTCACCAATTGTGTAGTTATTTATAATAAAGCATCATAAAAATCTCATGACATAGACAGCTTTTGTTAACATTAGGAAGCAAAAATGTTTGCAATACTGTTCCTATTGGTTAACGAATGAAGGTGGAAACTAGAATCTGTACAATTGTAGTATAGAGCAGCAGAAACTTCTAGTGAGTACATTTAATAACACATATTGTTCAGTACATTATTTTAATCTGCAGCATTCTGATTTCTATGTTAGGGGCCCGGTAGTTGTTTTTTTCATGGCAACACCCCTGCCTGCACATGTGCAGTTCAGCGCGTGACGACTGTTAGACCCGATGGCATGTTTCTGTGAATGAGCTTAGCTAGCCGCCGTCGCCATGACATCACCTACAAGCGTTATCAGTCATTTCTATTGGAGATGCAGTTTCTACATCTTCATACTAAACCATCTTTGATAGCGTGCATGTTAGGGCTGTGTCGTTTAAACCAATTTGGGATCCCTAACCAAATGCTTTAAATTACAGTGCAGTGACCACAAAACTACCACTAACAGCATCATCATGGCTAAAATAAACATTTAACAAATACCTAACACAACAATGCTGTAAGTAGGATATATGAATCTTTCTAATTATTTGCCATTGTCATTAACAGTTGGAAAAATGTCAGAGAGTGAGACAGGGAAGTGACAACAGCGAAGTCCTGTATGGTGATGAAATGCTGACTTTGCAAGGTGGAACTGAGCTACAGTGGCAGTACAGGTGCTGAAAAAGAGGCACCGTGAGACCCAACCTGTTGCTGGCAGCAGTGTTAAAAGGGACGGAGTGAGAAAATGATTGCAGTTGATATGCAGCCATGGTCATACTCACACACAAAGCTACCCTTAAACACCCACACAATCATAATAATATTAATTTATCAAATGTGTAAAACGCTTTCAATATACAGAATAATCTAATCTCAAAGTGCATTAAATCAAATTGAAAAAATGAATTGACAAAAATAGACACCTAGACAGGCAACTGAAACAAAGAAGAGCGCTGACACTACAAGGGGACAAGGACACCAAGGAGCACAGCTGTCAACAGAACACCTTCCTAAAGAGAAAAGTCTTTAGGCCCATTTTAAAGGAACCCAGCGTCTGTGGTGCCTTCAGGTGGTCCGGGAGGGCATTCCAGAAGCACACAAACACAAGCGCACAGACACACAGACAGTTGTATTGGCGGAATAAAATACCTTCATAAATACTTAATGGACTGGCAAGGGCCTTGAGAGAACATGCAAAAGAAAGAGAGAGCCAGATTAGAGATTTTATGATATGATGGCTACACTGTCTCATAAAAGACCCTGGCCTGCCAAAATGGAGAGAGAGAGAGAGAGAGAGAGAGAGGGAGAGAGAGAGAGAGAGAGAGAGAGAGAGAGAGAGGGAGAGAGAGAGAGAGAGAGAGAGAGAGGGAGAGAGAGAGGGGGGAGGGGGGTCCAACGACAGCCAGAGAGCGCTGGCAGTTTCTGAGGGATGTGTGGGGGAGTTAATCTGTAGGGAGAAACCGAAGGCATTTTGACTAAAAGGGTAAAGCCAGGAAAGAGCAACAGGGAAAATATGCACAGAGATTACAGTGTGAGATTTGTGGGCATAAAAGGGGTTTAAAGGGGAAGTTGTTGTTTTTTGACAACCAAATCTCTATTTTTGATGCAAATTCCATATTATAGGAGGGTCTATACACCTTTGTGATTTCACATTTTAGAGAAATTTACCCCAAACAGCAAATCACTTCCTCATCCCCTCAGGTTATATTAACAAACACCTTTATACCGGAAATCGCCAAAAGTTCCCACAAGGTAAAAAGTAAAAGACAGAAAATTCTCCCTGATGGGGACATTTCCCAGGCCCCCACAAGGACAAAGACTATTTTAGGCTTAGGTGCTAGGTTTAGGATTATAATTAGGGTTAGGATTATGGTTAGGGGTTTGTTTTAGGGTTAGAAGTTAGGGTTTAAGAAAAAGGTTAGATTTAGGGCTAGAGAAAAGAGGATTTGGAATGTAAATCAATTTTAGGTCCCCACTAGGATAGTAAAACATATTGTGTGTGTGTGTGTGTGTGTGTGTGTGTAAACCCAGTGAGAATAAAAGGACAAAAACACATATTCATGACATATGAATGTTGGTGTTGTTTTCTCAATGGGTTTAGAGGACCTTTCAGGGGATCATAGGATCACGGTTAATTACATGTGGGGGAGCAGTTCACCTTCACGGTGAATAACATGACCATACCAAGCATGGGTGTAAAAACAGAGACACAAACACTCCAAGACTTGATTTGTATGCTGGTGTAAGGTCTGCTTCATATATCAGGTATGTGTTATCCTAATGGTTATAAGGAATGGAAAGGAAAGCTGGCCTTGAAGTGGCACTTAAGGGGCATTAACACCAAAATGGTTTGGTGCATTTTTTTCCCGAACTCTGACGCATTTACCCCCTTAGTTGGGTTTGTTTGGACTGGTGTGAACAATATCCCCACTCAGAGCGCACTAAACAATGCACCGTGGTTCTCTAATTGAAAGGGTAGTCTGGGACCAATTAAATGATTACCTGGTGTGGTTCACTGCATGTGAGTAGCAGTCTGGACCAAACACAGGAAAAGAAACACAGCATTATTATGGGTTGTTTGACTCGAGAGCTCTGCCGGGGATACATGCTATTGACTACAGGCTATTCACGTGGCAGTTAAAGGGTCTTTCGCGCTGTTTCCTCCTGCATATTATTGGAAGATTGGGTCACACAAGTGATGCTTCATGATAATCATAAATGGATTTAACTTGACATTTTTGTCAAATAAACAAATTACCTTGTTGTTAGGAAAAATGTACTTACTATGACTGAGATATGTGGTTGTCCCACCTAGCTATCTTAAGATGAAGGTACTAACTGTAAGTTGCTCTGGATAAAAGCATCTGCTAAATCACTCAAATGTATAAAATATAAATGTTTGGTTTAGGAATTTTTGTTCGTTTGACATTTGGCAATGTGGAACTAAAATAATAGTTGAACTCTGATTCGAACTACAGCTCAAAACTATGTGTGGAAACATCCGTACATCCTCCTTCACATTATCAACAGCACACATGGTCCAACTAAAACATGATTTCCGCTTTTAACCCCTCTGACTCGGAGAGGTGCGGTGGGCTACGACTTTTTGGGCGCCCAGGGAGCTGTTGTTGATGGGGGTTATCTGCCTTGCTCAAGGGCAGACCGACCGATTTTTCACCTTGTCAACTCTTGGATTCAAACTGGCAACCTTTCTGTTACTGGCCCAATGCTCTAACCGCTAGGCCACCTGCCACCCAGATGCCATCCACTGCTCTCTGTATGGCAGCAGTGGATGGCATCGGCAGTTGTCAATAACATTTTAGCATAGCGAGACAATGAATGCGGTCTTTCTCCTCTGTCCGGCGCGAGTGTGACATCATTCAAACCTTCAGCAGATCAACAAGGACATCCCAACCACCAAGTCACGACACTGAAGGGCCCCTCACAAAAGACGGAGTCACAAAGTCCAACATGCAGGGGCGGCCGGAGGACTGGATTGAACCATGTTGCAGACATCATCAACAATGGCCTATCTATGTGACTCCATAATAACCACCAAACCACCCCCTTTAGCCACCACTACTACTACTATTAACCCCTCCAGCTCTTCACCCCTCACATTTTCACAATAGCAGGCCTGTGGCTCGGCGCCGCCCTCGGCCCCCACCAAACTGTCTGCTGAGCTTCCATGGGCCTGTTATGATGGTACCAGCTACTGTAGTCAACAGGCCGGGCTGAACCAGAGAAGAGCTGGGCGGGCTGGCCCAGAGAGGGGCGAGAGTGGGCACGTGAGAAAGACACGGGTGGGTGCCTGCAGATCATCACGAGACCAAATACAAACCACTTGAATTGGGGAACAGATTTTTAAAACGAACTGCGGTACCAAGAACTAGTCTACAGTGGGGCAAAAAAGTATTTAGTCAGCCACCAATTGTGCATGTTCTCCCATTTAAAAAGATGAGAGAGGCCTGTAATTTTCAGCATAGTTACACCAACTATGACAGACAAAATGAGGGAAAAAAATCCAGAAAATCACATTGTAGGATTTTTTATGAATTTATTTGCAAATTATGGTGGAAAATAAGTATTTGGTCACCTACAAACAAGCAAGATTTCTGGCTCTCACAGACCTGTAACTTCTTCTTTAAGAGGCTCCTCTGTCCTCCACTCGTTACCTGTATTAATGGCACCTGTTTGAACTTGTTATCAGTATAAAAGACACCTGTCCACAACCTAAAACAGTCACACTCCAAACTCCACTATGGCCAAGACCAAAGAGCTGTCAAAGGACACCAGAAACAAAATTGTAGACCTGCACCAGGCTGGGAAGACTGAATCTGCAATAGGTAAGCAGCTTGGTTTGAAGAAATCAACTGTGGAAGCAATTATTAGGAAATGGAAGACATACAAGATCACTGATAACCTCCCTCGATCTGGGGCTCCACACAAGATCTCACCCCGTGGGGTAAAAATGATCACAAGAACGGTGAGCAAAAATCCCAGAACCACACGGGGGGACCTAGTGAATGACCTGCAGAGAACTGGGACCAAAGTAACAAAGCCTTCCATCAGTAACACACTACGCCACCAGGGACTCAAATCCTGCAGTGCCAGACGTGTCCCCCTGCTTAAGCCAGTACATGTCCAGGCCCGTCTGAAGTTTGCTAGAGAGCATTTGGATGATCCAGAAGAAGATTGGGAGAATGTCATATGGTCAGATGAAACCAAAATATAACTTTTTGGTAAAAACTCAACTCGTCGTGTTTGGAGGACAAAGAATGCTGAGTTGCATCCAAAGAACACCATACCTACTGTGAAGCATAGGGGTGGAAACATCATGTTTTGAGGCTGTTTTTCTGCAAAGGGACCAGGGCGACTGATCCGTGTAAATGAAAGAATGAATGGGGCCATGTATCGTGAGATTTTGAGTGAAAACCTCCTTCCATCAGCAAGGGCATTGAAGATGAAACGTGCCTGGGTCTTTCAGCATGACAATGATCCCAAACACACCGCCCGGGCAACGAAGGAGTGGCTTCGTAGAAAGCATTTCAAGGTCCTGGAGTGGCCTAGCCAGTCTCCAGATCTCCACCCCATAGAAAATCTTTGGAGGGAGTTGAAAGTCTGTGTTGCCCAGCAACAGCCCCAAAACATCACTGCTCTAGAGGAGCTCTGTATGGAGGAATGGGCCAAAATACCAGCAACAGTGTGTGAAAACCTTGTGAAGACTTACAGAAAACATTTGACCTCTGTCATTGCCAACAAAGGGTATATAACAAAGTATTGAGATAAACTTTTGTTATTGACCAAATACTTATTTTCCACTATAATTTGCAAATAAATTCATTATATATCAACATTTTTGAGATTTGCATAGAAACTCAACACAGGACTCTCTCAGTTCCTTTATAGAACTTTAAATTACGTTTCATAGCAAAACAGAACCGAGCATTTTACCAAAATAGAACACAATCAAAACTGCTTACATTCAAAGGGGGACATCAATGGAGAACGTGCATAAAGATGACAGAATTCAGATATGACCTCATTGTTTTAGCACTATCCAATGAGTTTTTAAACTACGTTGTGCAATATGGTTCAATATGCCACTAAATCAGAACAATCAGTTTATCAAATAGCTGGCGTCTTGAAGCTAAAATTGGGATCATGTTTACTGTGCTAATGGCCTTACAAAGATAATGGAGAGCAACGTACAATAAGTCTAACTTCGCAAAAGGAGGAATTTGTGGCAAGTACAAGGGGCAGCCATCTTTAAACACCTCTGCTATTCAGGAAACAAAAAAACGGTAGGCTAAGAAAAAGCCTACCTTTGAATGAACCCTGGGCCACTGACAAAAAATGGCCGCCTTGCAAAGTGACAGTTTTTCACCATGCATGCAAATCACTGTCTCCCATGCAGGTCCAGTGAGACTGCCTCAATGGGAGACACTATCTGTTGTGTTTGCATGTCCTGGAAAGGGAACCATGGTAAAAACAGCCCCAGGACTAAGCAGTTTCCCGGAAAAACAAGCCAGATGTCTCAGATGACCTCAGAGATGTTTTAAAAACAACAAATCGGGCCGGCGCATGACTGAGGCTGACGCTCCCCTGGGATGGACAGCATTCAACTGCTTATCCTTAAAACCATTCATGGTACCAAAACATGCCCTTAGTCTTATCTGTTGGTCCCTAAAGTAACACCACTCAAGGCCAATAATGAGGTGTGTGTGTGTGTGTGTGTGTGTGTGTGTGTGTGTGTGTGTGTGTGTGTGCGTGTGTGTGTGAAAGAGAATGTGTTCGCTCCTTCCTGCCACCATACATGTGTGTTGCGCTCTGTTGATTGGCATAAACAGTCTCCTCTGAGAGAACTTTTTGTCTATGCTGATCTCCCTATTCAAACCAAACGAATAACGAATCAGTCTTGCCCCTGCTTGTATTCCGAACAGAGCAAATACAACACGACCTCTGATTAACCAACCCAAGAGAGGCATGTGATACGTAAACACTGGAGATGAACTGGCATGAGTAACGCTCTAACTTCCTCTTTTGCTCTGCTGTTAACAAACACTGTTCTGCCTTGTCCCAGTCCTGTTTGTGCTGATACAGATCTGGGACCAGACGTAATAATGTAGAGTAAGAGGGCCAAAGCCCTGTTAAGACACTTTATGTTTCCACTTTATGTGGATGTGTGGATGTGTCAGTTACCTGTATGTGGATGTGTCAGTTACCTGTATGTGGGTGGGTCAGTTACCTGTATGTGGGTGGGTCAGTTACCTGTATGTGGATGTGTCAGTTACCTGTATGTGGATGGGTCAGTTACCTGTATGTGGATGGGTCAGTTACCTGTATGTGGATGGGTCAGTTACCTGAATGTGGATGGGTCAGTTACCTGTATGTGGATGTGTCAGTTACCTGTATGTGGATGGGTCAGTTACCTGTATGTGGATGTGTCAGTTACCTGTATGTGGATGTGTCAGTTACCTGTATGTGGATGGGTCAGTTACCTGTATGTGGATGTGTCAGTTACCTGTATGTGGATGGGTCAGTTACCTGTATGTGGATGGGTCAGTTAACTGAATGTGGATGGGTCAGTTACCTGTATGTGAATGTGTCAGTTACCTGTATGTGGATGGGTCAGTTACCTGTATGTGGATGGGTCAGTTACCTGTATGTGGATGGGTCAGTTACCTGTATGTGGATGGGTCAGTTACCTGTATGTGGATAGGTCAGTTACCTGTATGTGGATGGGTCAGTTACCTGAATGTGGATGGGTCAGTTACCTGTATGTGGATGTGTCAGTTACCTGTATGTGGATGGGTCAGTTACCTGTATGTGGATGGGTCAGTTACCTGTATGTGGATGGGTCAGTTACCTGAATGTGGATGGGTCAGTTACCTGTATGTGGATGGGTCAGTTACCTGTATGTGGATGTGTCAGTTACCTGTATGTGGATGGGTCAGTTACCTGTATGTGGATGGGTCAGTTACCTGAATGTGGATGGGTCAGTTACCTGTATGTGGATGGGTCAGTTACCTGTATGTGGATGTGTCAGTTACCTGTATGTGGATGGGTCAGTTACCTGTATGTGGATGTGTCAGTTACCTGTATGTGGATGTGTCAGTTACCTGTATGTGGATGTGTCAGTTACCTGTATGTGGATGTGTCAGTTACCTGTATGTGGATGTGTCAGTTACCTGTATGTGAATGTGTCAGTTACCTGTATGTGGATGGGTCAGTTACCTGTATGTGGATGGGTCAGTTACCTGTATGTGGATGGGTCAGTTACCAGTATGTGGATGGGTCAGTTACCAGTATGTGGATGGGTCAGTTACCTGTATGTGGATGTGTCAGTTACCTGTATGTGGATGGGTCAGTTACCTGTATGTGGATGGGTCAGTTACCTGTATGTGGATGGGTCAGTTACCTGTATGTGGATGGGTCAGTTACCTGTATGTGGATGTGTCAGTTACCTGTATGTGGATGGGTCAGTTACCTGTATGTGGATGGGTCAGTTACCTGAATGTGGATGGGTCAGTTACCTGAATGTGGATGGGTCAGTTACCTGAATGTGGATGGGTCAGTTACCTGTATGTGGATGGGTCAGTTACCTGTATGTGGATGTGTCAGTTACCTGTATGTGGATGGGTCAGTTACCTGTATGTGGATGGGTCAGTTACCTATATGTGGATGTGTCAGTTACCTGTATGTGGTTGGGTCAGTTACCTGTATGTGGATATGTCAGTTACCTGTATGTGGATGTGTCAGTTACCTGTATGTGGATGGGTCAGTTACCTGTATGTGGATGGGTCAGTTACCTGTATGTGGATGTGTCAGTTACCTGTATGTGGATGGGTCAGTTACCTGTATGTGGATGTGTCAGTTACCTGTATGTGGATGTGTCAGTTACCTGTATGTGGATGGGTCAGTTACCTGTATGTGGATATGTCAGTTACCTGTATGTGGATGTGTCAGTTACCTGTATGTGGATGGGTCAGTTACCTGTATGTGGATGGGTCAGTTACCTGTATGTGGATGGGTCAGTTACCTGTATGTGGATGGGTCAGTTACCTGTATGTGGATGGGTCAGTTACCTGAATGTGGATGGGTCAGTTACCTGTATGTGGATGTGTCAGTTACCTGTATGTGGATGGGTCAGTTACCTGTATGTGGATGGGTCAGTTACCTGAATGTGGATGGGTCAGTTACCTGAATGTGGATGGGTCAGTTACCAGTATGTGGATGGGTCAGTTACCTGCATGTGGATGGGTCAGTTACCTGCATGTGGATGGGTCAGTTACCTGTATGTGGATGGGTCAGTTACCTGAATGTGGATGGGTCAGTTACCTGTATGTGGATGGGTCAGTTACCTGTATGTGGATGGGTCAGTTACCTGTATGTGGATGGGTCAGTTACCTGTATGTGGGTGGGTCAGTTACCTGTATGTGGATGGGTCAGTTACCTGTATGTGGATGGGTCAGTTACCTGAATGTGGATGGGTCAGTTCCCTGTATGTGGATGGGTCAGTTACCTGTATGTGGATGGGTCAGTTACCTGTATGTGGATGGGTCAGTTACCTGTATGTGGATGTGTCAGTTACCTGTATGTGGATGGGTCAGTTACCTGTATGTGGATGGGTCAGTTACCTGTATGTGGATGGGTCAGTTACCTGTATGTGGATGTGTCAGTTACCTGTATGTGGATGTGTCAGTTACCTGTATGTGGATGTGTCAGTTACCTGTATGTGGATGGGTCAGTTACCTGTATGTGGATGGGTCAGTTACCTGTATGTGGATGGGTCAGTTACCTGAATGTGGATGGGTCAGTTACCTGTATGTGGATGGGTCAGTTACCTGTATGTGGATGGGTCAGTTACCTGTATGTGGATGGGTCAGTTACCTGTATGTGGATGTGTCAGTTACCTGTATGTGGATGTGTCAGTTACCTGTATGTGGATGGGTCAGTTACCTGTATGTGGATGGGTCAGTTACCTGTATGTGGAGGGGTCGGTTACCTGTATGTGGATGGGTCAGTTACCTGTATGTGGATGGGTCAGTTACCTGAATGTGGATGGGTCAGTTACCTGTATGTGGATGTGTAAGTTACCTGTATGTGGATGGGTCAGTTACCTGTATGTGGATGGGTCAGTTACCTGTATGTGGATGGGTCAGTTACCTGAATGTGGATGGGTCAGTTACCTGAAAATGGATGGGTCAGTTACCAGTATGTGGATGGGTCAGTTACCTGTATGTGGATGGGTCAGTTACCTGTATGTGGATGGGTCAGTTACCTGTATGTGGATGGGTCAGTTACCTGAATGTGGATGGGTCAGTTACCTGAATGTGGATGGGTCAGTTACCTGTATGTGGATGGGTCAGTTACCTGTATGTGGATGGGTCAGTTACCTGTATGTGGATGGGTCAGTTACCTGTATGTGGGTGGGTCAGTTACCTGTATGTGGATGGGTCAGTTACCTGTATGTGGTTGGGTCAGTTACCTGAATGTGGATGGGTCAGTTACCTGTATGTGGATGGGTCAGTTACCTGTATGTGGATGGGTCAGTTACCTGTATGTGGATGGGTCAGTTACCTGTATGTGGATGGGTCAGTTACCTGTATGTGGATGTGTCAGTTACCTGTATGTGGATGGGTCAGTTACCTGTATGTGGATGTGTCAGTTACCTGTATGTGGATGGGTCAGTTACCTGTATGTGGATGGGTCAGTTACCTGTATGTGGATGGGTCAGTTACCTGTATGTGGATGTGTCAGTTACCTGTATGTGGATGGGTCAGTTACCTGTATGTGGATATGTCAGTTACCTGTATGTGGATGTGTCAGTTACCTGTATGTGGATGGGTCAGTTACCTGTATGTGGATGGGTCAGTTACCTGTATGTGGATGGGTCAGTTACCTGAATGTGGATGGGTCAGTTACCTGTATGTGGATGGGTCAGTTACCTGTATGTGGATGGGTCAGTTACCTGTATGTGGATGTGTCAGTTACCTGTATGTGGATGGGTCAGTTACCTGTATGTGGATATGTCAGTTACCTGTATGTGGATGTGTCAGTTACCTGTATGTGGATGGGTCAGTTACCTGTATGTGGATGGGTCAGTTACCTGTATGTGGATGGGTCAGTTACCTGTATGTGGATGGGTCAGTTACCTGTATGTGGATGGGTCAGTTACCTGAATGTGGATGGGTCAGTTACCTGTATGTGGATGTGTCAGTTACCTGTATGTGGATGGGTCAGTTACCTGTATGTGGATGGGTCAGTTACCTGAATGTGGATGGGTCAGTTACCTGAATGTGGATGGGTCAGTTACCAGTATGTGGATGGGTCAGTTACCTGCATGTGGATGGGTCAGTTACCTGCATGTGGATGGGTCAGTTACCTGTATGTGGATGGGTCAGTTACCTGAATGTGGATGGGTCAGTTACCTGTATGTGGATGGGTCAGTTACCTGTATGTGGATGGGTCAGTTACCTGTATGTGGATGGGTCAGTTACCTGTATGTGGGTGGGTCAGTTACCTGTATGTGGATGGGTCAGTTACCTGTATGTGGATGGGTCAGTTACCTGAATGTGGATGGGTCAGTTCCCTGTATGTGGATGGGTCAGTTACCTGTATGTGGATGGGTCAGTTACCTGTATGTGGATGGGTCAGTTACCTGTATGTGGATGTGTCAGTTACCTGTATGTGGATGGGTCAGTTACCTGTATGTGGATGGGTCAGTTACCTGTATGTGGATGGGTCAGTTACCTGTATGTGGATGTGTCAGTTACCTGTATGTGGATGTGTCAGTTACCTGTATGTGGATGTGTCAGTTACCTGTATGTGGATGGGTCAGTTACCTGTATGTGGATGGGTCAGTTACCTGTATGTGGATGGGTCAGTTACCTGAATGTGGATGGGTCAGTTACCTGTATGTGGATGGGTCAGTTACCTGTATGTGGATGGGTCAGTTACCTGTATGTGGATGGGTCAGTTACCTGTATGTGGATGTGTCAGTTACCTGTATGTGGATGTGTCAGTTACCTGTATGTGGATGGGTCAGTTACCTGTATGTGGATGGGTCAGTTACCTGTATGTGGAGGGGTCGGTTACCTGTATGTGGATGGGTCAGTTACCTGTATGTGGATGGGTCAGTTACCTGAATGTGGATGGGTCAGTTACCTGTATGTGGATGTGTAAGTTACCTGTATGTGGATGGGTCAGTTACCTGTATGTGGATGGGTCAGTTACCTGTATGTGGATGGGTCAGTTACCTGAATGTGGATGGGTCAGTTACCTGAAAATGGATGGGTCAGTTACCAGTATGTGGATGGGTCAGTTACCTGTATGTGGATGGGTCAGTTACCTGTATGTGGATGGGTCAGTTACCTGTATGTGGATGGGTCAGTTACCTGAATGTGGATGGGTCAGTTACCTGAATGTGGATGGGTCAGTTACCTGTATGTGGATGGGTCAGTTACCTGTATGTGGATGGGTCAGTTACCTGTATGTGGATGGGTCAGTTACCTGTATGTGGGTGGGTCAGTTACCTGTATGTGGATGGGTCAGTTACCTGTATGTGGTTGGGTCAGTTACCTGAATGTGGATGGGTCAGTTACCTGTATGTGGATGGGTCAGTTACCTGTATGTGGATGGGTCAGTTACCTGTATGTGGATGGGTCAGTTACCTGTATGTGGATGGGTCAGTTACCTGTATGTGGATGTGTCAGTTACCTGTATGTGGATGGGTCAGTTACCTGTATGTGGATGTGTCAGTTACCTGTATGTGGATGGGTCAGTTACCTGTATGTGGATGGGTCAGTTACCTGTATGTGGATGGGTCAGTTACCTGTATGTGGATGTGTCAGTTACCTGTATGTGGATGGGTCAGTTACCTGTATGTGGATATGTCAGTTACCTGTATGTGGATGTGTCAGTTACCTGTATGTGGATGGGTCAGTTACCTGTATGTGGATGGGTCAGTTACCTGTATGTGGATGGGTCAGTTACCTGAATGTGGATGGGTCAGTTACCTGTATGTGGATGGGTCAGTTACCTGTATGTGGATGGGTCAGTTACCTGTATGTGGATGTGTCAGTTACCTGTATGTGGATGGGTCAGTTACCTGTATGTGGATGTGTCAGTTACCTGTATGTGGATGGGTCAGTTACCTGTATGTGGATGGGTCAGTTACCTGTATGTGGATGTGTCAGTTACCTGTATGTGGATGGGTCAGTTACCTGTATGTGGATGTGTCAGTTACCTGTATGTGGATGTGTCAGTTACCTGTATGTGGATGGGTCAGTTACCTGTATGTGGATGGGTCAGTTACCTGTATGTGGATGGGTCAGTTACCTGTATGTGGATGGGTCAGTTACCTGTATGTGGATGGGTCAGTTACCTGAATGTGGATGGGTCAGTTACCTGTATGTGGATGTGTCAGTTACCTGAATGTGGATGGGTCAGTTACCTGAATGTGGATGGGTCAGTTACCTGTATGTGGATGGGTCAGTTACCTGTATGTGGATGTGTCAGTTACCTGTATGTGGATGTGTCAGTTACCTGTATGTGGATGTGTCAGTTACCTGTATGTGGATGGGTCAGTTACCTGTATGTGGATGGGTCAGTTACCTGTATGTGGATGGGTCAGTTACCTGAATGTGGATGGGTCAGTTACCTGTATGTGGATGGGTCAGTTACCTGTATGTGGATGGGTCAGTTACCTGTATGTGGATGGGTCAGTTACCTGTATGTGGATGGGTCAGTTACCTGTATGTGGATGTGTCAGTTACCTGTATGTGGATGTGTCAGTTACCTGTATGTGGATGGGTCAGTTACCTGTATGTGGATGGGTCAGTTACCTGTATGTGGAGGGGTCGGTTACCTGTATGTGGATGGGTCAGTTACCTGTATGTGGATGGGTCAGTTACCTGAATGTGGATGGGTCAGTTACCTGTATGTGGATGTGTAAGTTACCTGTATGTGGATGGGTCAGTTACCTGTATGTGGATGGGTCAGTTACCTGTATGTGGATGGGTCAGTTACCTGAATGTGGATGGGTCAGTTACCTGAAAATGGATGGGTCAGTTACCAGTATGTGGATGGGTCAGTTACCTGTATGTGGATGGGTCAGTTACCTGTATGTGGATGGGTCAGTTACCTGTATGTGGATGGGTCAGTTACCTGAATGTGGATGGGTCAGTTACCTGAATGTGGATGGGTCAGTTACCTGAATGTGGATGGGTCAGTTACCTGTATGTGGATGGGTCAGTTACCTGTATGTGGATGGGTCAGTTACCTGTATGTGGATGGGTCAGTTACCTGTATGTGGATGTGTCAGTTACCTGTATGTGGATGGGTCAGTTACCTGTATGTGGATGGGTCAGTTACCTGTATGTGGATGGGTCAGTTACCTGAATGTGGATGGGTCAGTTACCTGTATGTGGATGGGTCAGTTACCTGTATGTGGATGTGTCAGTTACCTGTATGTGGATGGGTCAGTTACCTGTATGTGGATGGGTCAGTTACCTGAATGTGGATGGGTCAGTTACCTGTATGTGGATGGGTCAGTTACCTGTATGTGGATGTGTCAGTTACCTGTATGTGGATGGGTCAGTTACCTGTATGTGGATGTGTCAGTTACCTGTATGTGGATGTGTCAGTTACCTGTATGTGGATGTGTCAGTTACCTGTATGTGGATGTGTCAGTTACCTGTATGTGAATGTGTCAGTTACCTGTATGTGGATGGGTCAGTTACCTGTATGTGGATGGGTCAGTTACCTGTATGTGGATGGGTCAGTTACCAGTATGTGGATGGGTCAGTTACCAGTATGTGGATGGGTCAGTTACCTGTATGTGGATGTGTCAGTTACCTGTATGTGGATGTGTCAGTTACCTGTATGTGGATGGGTCAGTTACCTGTATGTGGATGTGTCAGTTACCTGTATGTGGATGTGTCAGTTACCTGTATGTGGATGGGTCAGTTACCTGTATGTGGATGGGTCAGTTACCTGTATGTGGATGGGTCAGTTACCTGTATGTGGATGGGTCAGTTACCTGTATGTGGATGTGTCAGTTACCTGTATGTGGATGGGTCAGTTACCTGTATGTGGATGGGTCAGTTACCTGTATGTGGAGGGGTCGGTTACCTGTATGTGGATGGGTCAGTTACCTGTATGTGGATGGGTCAGTTACCTGAATGTGGATGGGTCAGTTACCTGTATGTGGATGTGTAAGTTACCTGTATGTGGATGGGTCAGTTACCTGTATGTGGATGGGTCAGTTACCTGTATGTGGATGGGTCAGTTACCTGAATGTGGATGGGTCAGTTACCTGAAAATGGATGGGTCAGTTACCAGTATGTGGATGGGTCAGTTACCTGTATGTGGATGGGTCAGTTACCTGTATGTGGATGGGTCAGTTACCTGTATGTGGATGGGTCAGTTACCTGAATGTGGATGGGTCAGTTACCTGAATGTGGATGGGTCAGTTACCTGTATGTGGATGGGTCAGTTACCTGTATGTGGATGGGTCAGTTACCTGTATGTGGATGGGTCAGTTACCTGTATGTGGGTGGGTCAGTTACCTGTATGTGGATGGGTCAGTTACCTGTATGTGGTTGGGTCAGTTACCTGAATGTGGATGGGTCAGTTACCTGTATGTGGATGGGTCAGTTACCTGTATGTGGATGGGTCAGTTACCTGTATGTGGATGGGTCAGTTACCTGTATGTGGATGGGTCAGTTACCTGTATGTGGATGTGTCAGTTACCTGTATGTGGATGGGTCAGTTACCTGTATGTGGATGTGTCAGTTACCTGTATGTGGATGGGTCAGTTACCTGTATGTGGATGGGTCAGTTACCTGTATGTGGATGGGTCAGTTACCTGTATGTGGATGTGTCAGTTACCTGTATGTGGATGGGTCAGTTACCTGTATGTGGATATGTCAGTTACCTGTATGTGGATGTGTCAGTTACCTGTATGTGGATGGGTCAGTTACCTGTATGTGGATGGGTCAGTTACCTGTATGTGGATGGGTCAGTTACCTGAATGTGGATGGGTCAGTTACCTGTATGTGGATGGGTCAGTTACCTGTATGTGGATGGGTCAGTTACCTGTATGTGGATGTGTCATTACCTGTATGGGATGGGTCAGTTACCTGTATGTGGATGTGTCAGTTACCTGTATGTGGATGGGTCAGTTACCTGTATGTGGATGGGTCAGTTACCTGTATGTGGATGTGTCAGTTACCTGTATGTGGATGGGTCAGTTACCTGTATGTGGATGTGTCAGTTACCTGTATGTGGATGTGTCAGTTACCTGTATGTGGATGGGTCAGTTACCTGTATGTGGATGGGTCAGTTACCTGTATGTGGATGGGTCAGTTACCTGTATGTGGATGGGTCAGTTACCTGTATGTGGATGGGTCAGTTACCTGAATGTGGATGGGTCAGTTACCTGTATGTGGATGTGTCAGTTACCTGAATGTGGATGGGTCAGTTACCTGAATGTGGATGGGTCAGTTACCTGTATGTGGATGGGTCAGTTACCTGTATGTGGATGTGTCAGTTACCTGTATGTGGATGTGTCAGTTACCTGTATGTGGATGTGTCAGTTACCTGTATGTGGATGGGTCAGTTACCTGTATGTGGATGGGTCAGTTACCTGTATGTGGATGGGTCAGTTACCTGAATGTGGATGGGTCAGTTACCTGTATGTGGATGGGTCAGTTACCTGTATGTGGATGGGTCAGTTACCTGTATGTGGATGGGTCAGTTACCTGTATGTGGATGGGTCAGTTACCTGTATGTGGATGTGTCAGTTACCTGTATGTGGATGTGTCAGTTACCTGTATGTGGATGGGTCAGTTACCTGTATGTGGATGGGTCAGTTACCTGTATGTGGAGGGGTCGGTTACCTGTATGTGGATGGGTCAGTTACCTGTATGTGGATGGGTCAGTTACCTGAATGTGGATGGGTCAGTTACCTGTATGTGGATGTGTAAGTTACCTGTATGTGGATGGGTCAGTTACCTGTATGTGGATGGGTCAGTTACCTGTATGTGGATGGGTCAGTTACCTGAATGTGGATGGGTCAGTTACCTGAAAATGGATGGGTCAGTTACCAGTATGTGGATGGGTCAGTTACCTGTATGTGGATGGGTCAGTTACCTGTATGTGGATGGGTCAGTTACCTGTATGTGGATGGGTCAGTTACCTGAATGTGGATGGGTCAGTTACCTGAATGTGGATGGGTCAGTTACCTGTATGTGGATGGGTCAGTTACCTGTATGTGGATGGGTCAGTTACCTGTATGTGGATGGGTCAGTTACCTGTATGTGGATGTGTCAGTTACCTGTATGTGGATGGGTCAGTTACCTGTATGTGGATGGGTCAGTTACCTGTATGTGGATGGGTCAGTTACCTGAATGTGGATGGGTCAGTTACCTGTATGTGGATGGGTCAGTTACCTGTATGTGGATGTGTCAGTTACCTGTATGTGGATGGGTCAGTTACCTGTATGTGGATGGGTCAGTTACCTGAATGTGGATGGGTCAGTTACCTGTATGTGGATGGGTCAGTTACCTGTATGTGGATGTGTCAGTTACCTGTATGTGGATGGGTCAGTTACCTGTATGTGGATGTGTCAGTTACCTGTATGTGGATGTGTCAGTTACCTGTATGTGGATGTGTCAGTTACCTGTATGTGGATGTGTCAGTTACCTGTATGTGAATGTGTCAGTTACCTGTATGTGGATGGGTCAGTTACCTGTATGTGGATGGGTCAGTTACCTGTATGTGGATGGGTCAGTTACCTGTATGTGGATGGGTCAGTTACCAGTATGTGGATGGGTCAGTTACCTGTATGTGGATGTGTCAGTTACCTGTATGTGGATGTGTCAGTTACCTGTATGTGGATGGGTCAGTTACCTGTATGTGGATGTGTCAGTTACCTGTATGTGGATGTGTCAGTTACCTGTATGTGGATGGGTCAGTTACCTGTATGTGGATGGGTCAGTTACCTGTATGTGGATGGGTCAGTTACCTGTATGTGGATGGGTCAGTTACCTGTATGTGGATGGGTCAGTTACCTGAATGTGGATGGGTCAGTTACCTGTATGTGGATGTGTCAGTTACCTGAATGTGGATGGGTCAGTTACCTGAATGTGGATGGGTCAGTTACCTGTATGTGGATGGGTCAGTTACCTGTATGTGGATGTGTCAGTTACCTGTATGTGGATGTGTCAGTTACCTGTATGTGGATGTGTCAGTTACCTGTATGTGGATGGGTCAGTTACCTGTATGTGGATGGGTCAGTTACCTGTATGTGGATGGGTCAGTTACCTGAATGTGGATGGGTCAGTTACCTGTATGTGGATGGGTCAGTTACCTGTATGTGGATGGGTCAGTTACCTGTATGTGGATGGGTCAGTTACCTGTATGTGGATGGGTCAGTTACCTGTATGTGGATGTGTCAGTTACCTGTATGTGGATGTGTCAGTTACCTGTATGTGGATGGGTCAGTTACCTGTATGTGGATGGGTCAGTTACCTGTATGTGGAGGGGTCGGTTACCTGTATGTGGATGGGTCAGTTACCTGTATGTGGATGGGTCAGTTACCTGAATGTGGATGGGTCAGTTACCTGTATGTGGATGTGTAAGTTACCTGTATGTGGATGGGTCAGTTACCTGTATGTGGATGGGTCAGTTACCTGTATGTGGATGGGTCAGTTACCTGAATGTGGATGGGTCAGTTACCTGAAAATGGATGGGTCAGTTACCAGTATGTGGATGGGTCAGTTACCTGTATGTGGATGGGTCAGTTACCTGTATGTGGATGGGTCAGTTACCTGTATGTGGATGGGTCAGTTACCTGAATGTGGATGGGTCAGTTACCTGAATGTGGATGGGTCAGTTACCTGTATGTGGATGGGTCAGTTACCTGTATGTGGATGGGTCAGTTACCTGTATGTGGATGGGTCAGTTACCTGTATGTGGATGTGTCAGTTACCTGTATGTGGATGGGTCAGTTACCTGTATGTGGATGGGTCAGTTACCTGTATGTGGATGGGTCAGTTACCTGAATGTGGATGGGTCAGTTACCTGTATGTGGATGGGTCAGTTACCTGTATGTGGATGTTACCTGTATGTGGATGGGTCAGTTACCTGTATGTGGATGGGTCAGTTACCTGAATGTGGATGGGTCAGTTACCTGTATGTGGATGGGTCAGTTACCTGTATGTGGATGTGTCAGTTACCTGTATGTGGATGGGTCAGTTACCTGTATGTGGATGTGTCAGTTACCTGTATGTGGATGTGTCAGTTACCTGTATGTGGATGTGTCAGTTACCTGTATGTGGATGTGTCAGTTACCTGTATGTGAATGTGTCAGTTACCTGTATGTGGATGGGTCAGTTACCTGTATGTGGATGGGTCAGTTACCTGTATGTGGATGGGTCAGTTACCAGTATGTGGATGGGTCAGTTACCAGTATGTGGATGGGTCAGTTACCTGTATGTGGATGTGTCAGTTACCTGTATGTGGATGGGTCAGTTACCTGTATGTGGATGGGTCAGTTACCTGTATGTGGATGGGTCAGTTACCTGTATGTGGATGGGTCAGTTACCTGTATGTGGATGTGTCAGTTACCTGTATGTGGATGTGTCAGTTACCTGTATGTGGATGTGTCAGTTACCTGTATGTGGATGGGTCAGTTACCTGTATGTGGATATGTCAGTTACCTGTATGTGGATGGGTCAGTTACCTGTATGTGGATGGGTCAGTTACCTGTATGTGGATGTGTCAGTTACCTGTATGTGGATGGGTCAGTTACCTGTATGTGGATATGTCAGTTACCTGTATGTGGATGTGTCAGTTACCTGTATGTGGATGGGTCAGTTACCTGTATGTGGATGGGTCAGTTACCTGTATGTGGATGGGTCAGTTACCTGAATGTGGATGGGTCAGTTACCTGTATGTGGATGGGTCAGTTACCTGTATGTGGATGGGTCAGTTACCTGTATGTGGATGTGTCAGTTACCTGTATGTGGATGTGTCAGTTACCTGTATGTGGATGGGTCAGTTACCTGTATGTGGATGGGTCAGTTACCTGTATGTGGATGGGTCAGTTACCTGTATGTGGATGGGTCAGTTACCTGTATGTGGATGGGTCAGTTACCTGAATGTGGATGGGTCAGTTACCTGTATGTGGATGTGTCAGTTACCTGAATGTGGATGGGTCAGTTACCTGAATGTGGATGGGTCAGTTACCTGTATGTGGATGGGTCAGTTACCTGTATGTGGATGTGTCAGTTACCTGTATGTGGATGTGTCAGTTACCTGTATGTGGATGTGTCAGTTACCTGTATGTGGATGGGTCAGTTACCTGTATGTGGATGGGTCAGTTACCTGTATGTGGATGGGTCAGTTACCTGAATGTGGATGGGTCAGTTACCTGTATGTGGATGGGTCAGTTACCTGTATGTGGATGGGTCAGTTACCTGTATGTGGATGGGTCAGTTACCTGTATGTGGATGGGTCAGTTACCTGTATGTGGATGTGTCAGTTACCTGTATGTGGATGTGTCAGTTACCTGTATGTGGATGGGTCAGTTACCTGTATGTGGATGGGTCAGTTACCTGTATGTGGAGGGGTCGGTTACCTGTATGTGGATGGGTCAGTTACCTGAATGTGGATGGGTCAGTTACCTGTATGTGGATGGGTCAGTTACCTGTATGTGGATGGGTCAGTTACCTGTATGTGGATGTGTCAGTTACCTGTATGTGGATGGGTCAGTTACCTGTATGTGGATGTGTCAGTTACCTGTATGTGGATGGGTCAGTTACCTGTATGTGGATGGGTCAGTTACCTGTATGTGGATGGGTCAGTTACCTGTATGTGGATGTGTCAGTTACCTGTATGTGGATGGGTCAGTTACCTGTATGTGGATGTGTCAGTTACCTGTATGTGGATGTGTCAGTTACCTGTATGTGGATGGGTCAGTTACCTGTATGTGGATGGGTCAGTTACCTGTATGTGGATGGGTCAGTTACCTGTATGTGGATGGGTCAGTTACCTGTATGTGGATGGGTCAGTTACCTGAATGTGGATGGGTCAGTTACCTGTATGTGGATGTGTCAGTTACCTGAATGTGGATGGGTCAGTTACCTGAATGTGGATGGGTCAGTTACCTGTATGTGGATGGGTCAGTTACCTGTATGTGGATGTGTCAGTTACCTGTATGTGGATGTGTCAGTTACCTGTATGTGGATGTGTCAGTTACCTGTATGTGGATGGGTCAGTTACCTGTATGTGGATGGGTCAGTTACCTGTATGTGGATGGGTCAGTTACCTGAATGTGGATGGGTCAGTTACCTGTATGTGGATGGGTCAGTTACCTGTATGTGGATGGGTCAGTTACCTGTATGTGGATGGGTCAGTTACCTGTATGTGGATGGGTCAGTTACCTGTATGTGGATGTGTCAGTTACCTGTATGTGGATGTGTCAGTTACCTGTATGTGGATGGGTCAGTTACCTGTATGTGGATGGGTCAGTTACCTGTATGTGGAGGGTCGGTTACCTGTATGTGGATGGGTCAGTTACCTGTATGTGGATGGGTCAGTTACCTGAATGTGGATGGGTCAGTTACCTGTATGTGGATGTGTAAGTTACCTGTATGTGGATGGGTCAGTTACCTGTATGTGGATGGGTCAGTTACCTGTATGTGGATGGGTCAGTTACCTGAATGTGGATGGGTCAGTTACCTGAAAATGGATGGGTCAGTTACCAGTATGTGGATGGGTCAGTTACCTGTATGTGGATGGGTCAGTTACCTGTATGTGGATGGGTCAGTTACCTGTATGTGGATGGGTCAGTTACCTGAATGTGGATGGGTCAGTTACCTGAATGTGGATGGGTCAGTTACCTGTATGTGGATGGGTCAGTTACCTGTATGTGGATGGGTCAGTTACCTGTATGTGGATGGGTCAGTTACCTGTATGTGGATGGGTCAGTTACCTGTATGTGGGTGGGTCAGTTACCTGTATGTGGATGGGTCAGTTACCTGTATGTGGATGGGTCAGTTACCTGAATGTGGATGGGTCAGTTACCTGTATGTGGATGGGTCAGTTACCTGTATGTGGATGGGTCAGTTACCTGTATGTGGATGGGTCAGTTACCTGTATGTGGATGGGTCAGATACCTGTATGTGGATGTGTCAGTTACCTGTATGTGGATGGGTCAGTTACCTGTATGTGGATGGGTCAGTTACCTGTATGTGGATGGGTCAGTTACCTGTATGTGGATGGGTCAGTTACCTGAATGTGGATGGGTCAGTTACCTGTATGTGGATGGGTCAGTTACCTGTATGTGGATGGGTCAGTTACCTGTATGTGGATGTGTCAGTTACCTGTATGTGGATGGGTCAGTTACCTGTATGTGGATGTGTCAGTTACCTGTATGTGGATGGGTCAGTTACCTGTATGTGGATGGGTCAGTTACCTGTATGTGGATGGGTCAGTTACCTGTATGTGGATGTGTCAGTTACCTGTATGTGGATGGGTCAGTTACCTGTATGTGGATGTGTCAGTTACCTGTATGTGGATGGGTCAGTTACCTGTATGTGGATGGGTCAGTTACCTGTATGTGGATGGGTCAGTTACCTGTATGTGGATGGGTCAGTTACCTGAATGTGGATGGGTCAGTTACCTGTATGTGGATGTGTCAGTTACCTGTATGTGGATGTGTCAGTTACCTGTATGTGGATGGGTCAGTTACCTGTATGTGGATGGGTCAGTTACCTGTATGTGGATGGGTCAGTTACCTGTATGTGGATGGGTCAGTTACCTGTATGTGGATGTGTCAGTTACCTGTATGTGGATGTGTCAGTTACCTGTATGTGGATGTGTCAGTTACCTGTATGTGGATGGGTCAGTTACCTGTATGTGGATGGGTCAGTTACCTGTATGTGGATGGGTCAGTTACCTGAATGTGGATGGGTCAGTTACCTGTATGTGGATGGGTCAGTTACCTGTATGTGGATGGGTCAGTTACCTGTATGTGGATGGGTCAGTTACCTGTATGTGGATGGGTCAGTTACCTGTATGTGGATGTGTCAGTTACCTGTATGTGGATGTGTCAGTTACCTGTATGTGGATGGGTCAGTTACCTGTATGTGGATGGGTCAGTTACCTGTATGTGGAGGGTCAGTTACCTGTATGTGGATGGGTCAGTTACCTGTATGTGGATGGGTCAGTTACCTGAATGTGGATGGGTCAGTTACCTGTATGTGGATGTGTAAGTTACCTGTATGTGGATGGGTCAGTTACCTGTATGTGGATGGGTCAGTTACCTGTATGTGGATGGGTCAGTTACCTGAATGTGGATGGGTCAGTTACCTGAAAATGGATGGGTCAGTTACCTGTATGTGGATGGGTCAGTTACCTGTATGTGGATGGGTCAGTTACCTGTATGTGGATGGGTCAGTTACCTGTATGTGGATGGGTCAGTTACCTGTATGTGGATGGGTCAGTTACCTGTATGTGGATGGGTCAGTTACCTGTATGTGGATGTGTCAGTTACCTGTATGTGGATGGGTCAGTTACCTGTATGTGGATGTGTCAGTTACCTGTATGTGGATGGGTCAGTTACCTGTATGTGGATGGGTCAGTTACCTGTATGTGGATGGGTCAGTTACCTGTATGTGGATGTGTCAGTTACCTGTATGTGGATGGGTCAGTTACCTGTATGTGGATATGTCAGTTACCTGTATGTGGATGTGTCAGTTACCTGTATGTGGATGGGTCAGTTACCTGTATGTGGATGGGTCAGTTACCTGTATGTGGATGGGTCAGTTACCTGTATGTGGATGGGTCAGTTACCTGAATGTGGATGGGTCAGTTACCTGAATGTGGATGGGTCAGTTACCAGTATGTGGATGGGTCAGTTACCTGTATGTGGATGGGTCAGTTACCTGTATGTGGATGGGTCAGTTACCTGTATGTGGATGGGTCAGTTACCTGTATGTGGATGGGTCAGTTACCTGTATGTGGATGGGTCAGTTACCTGTATGTGGATGGGTCAGTTACCTGTATGTGGATGGGTCAGTTACCTGTATGTGGATGGGTCAGTTACCTGTATGTGGATGGGTCAGTTACATGTATGTGGATGGGTCAGTTACCTGTATGTGGATGGGTCAGTTACATGTATGTGGATGGGTCAGTTACCTGTATGTGGATGGGTCAGTTACTTGAATGTGGATGGGTCAGTTACCTGTATGTGGATGGGTCAGTTACCTGTATGTGGATGTGTCAGTTACCTGTATGTGGATGGGTCAGTTACCTGTATGTGGATGTGTCAGTTACCTGTATGTGGATGGGTCAGTTACCTGTATGTGGATGGGTCAGTTACCTGTATGTGGATGGGTCAGTTACCTGTATGTGGATGGGTCAGTTACCTGAATGTGGATGGGTCAGTTACCTGTATGTGGATGTGTCAGTTACCTGTATGTGGATGTGTCAGTTACCTGTATGTGGATGGGTCAGTTACCAGTATGTGGATGGGTCAGTTACCTGTATGTGGATGGGTCAGTTACCTGAATGTGGATGGGTCAGTTACCTGAATGTGGATGGGTCAGTTACCTGTATGTGGATGGGTCAATTACCTGTATGTGGATGGGTCAGTTACCTGTATGTGGGTGGGTCAGTTACCTGTATGTAGATGGGTCAGTTACCTGTATGTGGATGGGTCAGTTACCTGAATGTGGATGGGTCAGTTACCTGTATGTGGATGTGTCAGTTACCTGAATGTGGATGGGTCAGTTACCTGTATGTGGATGGGTCAGTTACCTGTATGTGGATGGGTCAGTGACCTGTATGTGGATGGGTCAGTTACCTGTATGTGGGTGGGTCAGTTACCTGTATGTGGATGGGTCAGTTACCTGTATGTGGATGGGTCAGTTACCTGTATGTGGATGGGTCAGTTACCTATATGTGGATGGGTCAGTTACCTGAATGTGGATGGGTCAGTTACCTGTAAGTGGATGGTTCAGTTACCTGTATGTGGATGGGTCAGTTACCTGTATGTGGGTGGGTCAGTTACCTGTATGTGGGTGGGTCAGATACCTGTATGTGGATGGGTCAGTTACCTGTATGTGGGTGGGTCAGTTACCTGTATGTGGATGGGTCAGTTACCTGTATGTGGATGTGTCAGTTACCTGTATGTGGATGGGTCAGTTACCTGTATGTGGATGGGTCAGTTACCTGTATGTGGAGGGGTCGGTTACCTGTATGTGGATGGGTCAGTTACCTGTATGTGGATGGGTCAGTTACCTGAATGTGGATGGGTCAGTTACCTGTATGTGGATGTGTAAGTTACCTGTATGTGGATGGGTCAGTTACCTGTATGTGGATGGGTCAGTTACCTGTATGTGGATGGGTCAGTTACCTGAATGTGGATGGGTCAGTTACCTGAAAATGGATGGGTCAGTTACCAGTATGTGGATGGGTCAGTTACCTGTATGTGGATGGGTCAGTTACCTGTATGTGGATGGGTCAGTTACCTGTATGTGGATGGGTCAGTTACCTGTATGTGGATGGGTCAGTTACCTGTATGTGGATGTGTCAGTTACCTGTATGTGGATGGGTCAGTTACCTGTATGTGGATGTGTCAGTTACCTGTATGTGGATGGGTCAGTTACCTGTATGTGGATGGGTCAGTTACCTGTATGTGGATGGGTCAGTTACCTGTATGTGGATGTGTCAGTTACCTGTATGTGGATGGGTCAGTTACCTGTATGTGGATATGTCAGTTACCTGTATGTGGATGTGTCAGTTACCTGTATGTGGATGGGTCAGTTACCTGTATGTGGATGGGTCAGTTACCTGTATGTGGATGGGTCAGTTACCTGTATGTGGATGGGTCAGTTACCTGAATGTGGATGGGTCAGTTACCTGAATGTGGATGGGTCAGTTACCAGTATGTGGATGGGTCAGTTACCTGTATGTGGATGGGTCAGTTACCTGTATGTGGATGGGTCAGTTACCTGTATGTGGATGGGTCAGTTACCTGTATGTGGATGGGTCAGTTACCTGTATGTGGATGGGTCAGTTACCTGTATGTGGATGGGTCAGTTACCTGTATGTGGATGGGTCAGTTACCTGTATGTGGATGGGTCAGTTACCTGTATGTGGGTGGGTCAGTTACATGTATGTGGATGGGTCAGTTACCTGTATGTGGATGGGTCAGTTACTTGAATGTGGATGGGTCAGTTACCTGTATGTGGATGGGTCAGTTACCTGTATGTGGATGTGTCAGTTACCTGTATGTGGATGGGTCAGTTACCTGTATGTGGATGTGTCAGTTACCTGTATGTGGATGGGTCAGTTACCTGTATGTGGATGGGTCAGTTACCTGTATGTGGATGGGTCAGTTACCTGTATGTGGATGGGTCAGTTACCTGAATGTGGATGGGTCAGTTACCTGTATGTGGATGTGTCAGTTACCTGTATGTGGATGTGTCAGTTACCTGTATGTGGATGGGTCAGTTACCAGTATGTGGATGGGTCAGTTACCTGTATGTGGATGGGTCAGTTACCTGAATGTGGATGGGTCAGTTACCTGAATGTGGATGGGTCAGTTACCTGTATGTGGATGGGTCAATTACCTGTATGTGGATGGGTCAGTTACCTGTATGTGGGTGGGTCAGTTACCTGTATGTAGATGGGTCAGTTACCTGTATGTGGATGGGTCAGTTACCTGAATGTGGATGGGTCAGTTACCTGTATGTGGATGTGTCAGTTACCTGAATGTGGATGGGTCAGTTACCTGAATGTGGATCGGTCAGTTACCTGTATGTGGATGGGTCAGTTACCTGTATGTGGATGGGTCAGTGACCTGTATGTGGATGGGTCAGTTACCTGTATGTGGGTGGGTCAGTTACCTGTATGTGGATGGGTCAGTTACCTGTATGTGGATGGGTCAGTTACCTGTATGTGGATGGGTCAGTTACCTATATGTGGATGGGTCAGTTACCTGAATGTGGATGGGTCAGTTACCTGTATGTGGATGGGTCAGTTACCTGTATGTGGATGGGTCAGTTACCTGTATGTGGGTGGGTCAGTTACCTGTATGTGGGTGGGTCAGATACCTGTATGTGGATGGGTCAGTTACCTGTATGTGGGTGGGTCAGTTACCTGTATGTGGATGGGTCAGTTACCTGTATGTGGATGGGTCAGTTACCTGAATGTGGATGGGTCAGTTACCTGTATGTGGATGTGTCAGTTACCTGTATGTGGATGTGTCAGTTACCTGTATGTGGATGTGTCAGTTACCTGTATGTGGATGGGTCAGTTACCTGTATGTGGATGGGTCAGTTACCTGTGTGTGGATGGGTCAGTTACCTGAATGTGGATGGGTCAGTTACCTGAATGTGGATGGGTCAGTTACCAGTATGTGGATGGGTCAGTTACCTGTATGTGGATGGGTCAGTTACCTGTATGTGGATGGGTCAGTTACCTGAATGTGGATGGGTCAGTTACCTGAATGTGGATGGGTCAGTTACCTGTATGTGGATGGGTCAGTTAGCTGTATGTGGATGGGTCAGTTACCTGAATGTGGATGGGTCAGTTACCTGTATGTGGATGGGTCAGTTACCTGTATGTGGATGGGTCAGTTACCTGTATGTGGATTTGTCAGTTACCTGTATGTGGATGGGTCAGTTACCTGTATGTGGATGTGTCAGTTACCTGTATGTGGATGGGTCAGTTACCTGTATGTGGATGGGTCAGTTACCTGTATGTGGATGGGTCAGTTACCTGTATGTGGATGTGTCAGTTACCTGTATGTGGATGGGTCAGTTACCTGTATGTGGATGGGTCAGTTACCTGTATGTGGATGGGTCAGTTACCTGTATGTGGATGGGTCAGTTACCTGTATGTGGATGTGTCAGTTACCTGTATGTGGATGGGTCAGTTACCTGTATGTGGATGGGTCAGTTACCTGTATGTGGATGTGTCAGTTACCTGTATGTGGATGGGTCAGTTACCTGTATGTGGATGGGTCAGTTACCTGTATGTGGATGGGTCAGTTAACTGTATGTGGATGGGTCAGTTACCTGAATGTGGATGGGTCAGTTACCTGAATGTGGATGGGTCAGTTACCTGTATGTGGATGGGTCAGTTAGCTGTATGTGGATGGGTCAGTTACCTGAAATGTGGATGGGTCAGTTACCTGTATGTGGATGGGTCAGTTACCTGTATGTGGATGGGTCAGTTACCTGTATGTGGATTTGTCAGTTACCTGTATGTGGATGGGTCAGTTACCTGTATGTGGATGTGTCAGTTACCTGTATGTGGATGGGTCAGTTACCTGTATGTGGATGGGTCAGTTACCTGTATGTGGATGGGTCAGTTACCTGTATGTGGATGTGTCAGTTACCTGTATGTGGATGGGTCAGTTACCTGTATGTGGATGGGTCAGTTACCTGTATGTGGATGGGTCAGTTACCTGTATGTGGATGGGTCAGTTACCTGTATGTGGATGTGTCAGTTACCTGTATGTGGATGGGTCAGTTACCTGTATGTGGATGGGTCAGTTACCTGTATGTGGATGTGTCAGTTACCTGTATGTGGATGGGTCAGTTACCTGTATGTGGATGGGTCAGTTACCTGTATGTGGATGGGTCAGTTACCTGTATGTGGATGGGTCAGTTACCTGAATGTGGATGGGTCAGTTACCTGTATGTGGATGTGTCAGTTACCTGTATGTGGATGTGTCAGTTACCTGTATGTGGATGGGTCAGTTACCTGTATGTGGATGGGTCAGTTACCTGTATGTGGATGGGTCAGTTACCTGAATGTGGATGGGTCAGTTACCTGAATGTGGATGGGTCAGTTACCAGTATGTGGATGTGTCAGTTACCTGTATGTGGATGTGTCAGTTACCTGTATGTGGATGGGTCAGTTACCTGTATGTGGATGGGTCAGTTACCTGTATGTGGATGTGTCAGTTACCTGTATGTGGATGGGTCAGTTACCTGTATGTGGATGGGTCAGTTACCTGTATGTGGATGTGTCAGTTACCTGTAAGTGGATGGGTCAGTTACCTGTATGTGGATGGGTCAGTTACCTGTATGTGGATGTGTCAGTTACCTGTATGTGGATGGGTCAGTTACCTGAATGTGGATGGGTCAGTTACCTGTATGTGGATGTGTCAGTTACCTGTATGTGGATGGGTCAGTTACCTGTATGTGGATGGGTCAATTACCTGTATGTGGATGGGTCAGTTACCTGTATGTGGGTGGGTCAGTTACCTGTATGTGGATGGGTCAGTTACCTGTATGTGCATGGGTCAGTTACCTGAATGTGGATGGGTCAGTTACCTGTATGTGGATGGGTCAGTTACCTGAATGTGGATGGGTCAGTTACCTGTATGTGGATGGGTCAGTTACCTGTATGTGGATGGGTCAGTTACCTGTATGTGGATGGGTCAGTTACCTGTATGTGGGTGGGTCAGTTACCTGTATGTGGATGGGTCAGTTACCTGTATGTGGATGTGTCAGTTACCTGTATGTGGATGGGTCAGTTACCTGTATGTGGATGTGTCAGTTACCTGTATGTGGATGGGTCAGTTACCTGAATGTGGATGGGTCAGTTACCTGTATGTGGATGTGTCAGTTACCTGTATGTGGATGGGTCAGTTACCTGTATGTGGATGGGTCAATTACCTGTATGTGGATGGGTCAGTTACCTGTATGTGGGTGGGTCAGTTACCTGTATGTGGATGGGTCAGTTACCTGTATGTGGATGGGTCAGTTACCTGAATGTGGATGGGTCAGTTACCTGTATGTGGATGTGTCAGTTACCTGAATGTGGATGGGTCAGTTACCTGAATGTGGATGGGTCAGTTACCTGTATGTGGATGGGTCAGTTACCTGTATGTGGATGGGTCAGTTACCTGTATGTGGATGGGTCAGTTACCTGTGTGTGGGTGGGTCAGTTACCTGTATGTGGATGGGTCAGTTACCTGTATGTGGATGGGTCAGTTACCTGTATGTGGATGGGTCAGTTACCTGTATGTGGATGGGTCAGTTACCTGTATGTGGATGGGTCAGTTACCTGTATGTGGATGGGTCAGTTACCTGAATGTGGATGGGTCAGTTACCTGTATGTGGATGGGTCAGTTACCTGTATGTGGATTTGTCAGTTACCTGTATGTGGATGGGTCAGTTACCTGTATGTGGATGTGTCAGTTACCTGTATGTGGATGGGTCAGTTACCTGTATGTGGATGGGTCAGTTACCTGTATGTGGATGGGTCAGTTACCTGTATGTGGATGTGTCAGTTACCTGTATGTGGATGGGTCAGTTACCTGTATGTGGATGGGTCAGTTACCTGTATGTGGATGGGTCAGTTACCTGTATGTGGATGGGTCAGTTACCTGTATGTGGATGTGTCAGTTACCTGTATGTGGATGGGTCAGTTACCTGTATGTGGATGGGTCAGTTACCTGTATGTGGATGTGTCAGTTACCTGTATGTGGATGGGTCAGTTACCTGTATGTGGATGGGTCAGTTACCTGTATGTGGATGGGTCAGTTACCTGTATGTGGATGGGTCAGTTACCTGAATGTGGATGGGTCAGTTACCTGTATGTGGATGTGTCAGTTACCTGTATGTGGATGTGTCAGTTACCTGTATGTGGATGGGTCAGTTACCTGTATGTGGATGGGTCAGTTACCTGTATGTGGATGGGTCAGTTACCTGAATGTGGATGGGTCAGTTACCTGAATGTGGATGGGTCAGTTACCAGTATGTGGATGTGTCAGTTACCTGTATGTGGATGTGTCAGTTACCTGTATGTGGATGGGTCAGTTACCTGTATGTGGATGGGTCAGTTACCTGTATGTGGATGTGTCAGTTACCTGTATGTGGATGGGTCAGTTACCTGTATGTGGATGGGTCAGTTACCTGTATGTGGATGTGTCAGTTACCTGTAAGTGGATGGGTCAGTTACCTGTATGTGGATGGGTCAGTTACCTGTATGTGGATGTGTCAGTTACCTGTATGTGGATGGGTCAGTTACCTGAATGTGGATGGGTCAGTTACCTGTATGTGGATGTGTCAGTTACCTGTATGTGGATGGGTCAGTTACCTGTATGTGGATGGGTCAATTACCTGTATGTGGATGGGTCAGTTACCTGTATGTGGGTGGGTCAGTTACCTGTATGTGGATGGGTCAGTTACCTGTATGTGCATGGGTCAGTTACCTGAATGTGGATGGGTCAGTTACCTGTATGTGGATGGGTCAGTTACCTGAATGTGGATGGGTCAGTTACCTGTATGTGGATGGGTCAGTTACCTGTATGTGGATGGGTCAGTTACCTGTATGTGGATGGGTCAGTTACCTGTATGTGGGTGGGTCAGTTACCTGTATGTGGATGGGTCAGTTACCTGTATGTGGATGTGTCAGTTACCTGTATGTGGATGGGTCAGTTACCTGTATGTGGATGTGTCAGTTACCTGTATGTGGATGGGTCAGTTACCTGAATGTGGATGGGTCAGTTACCTGTATGTGGATGTGTCAGTTACCTGTATGTGGATGGGTCAGTTACCTGTATGTGGATGGGTCAATTACCTGTATGTGGATGGGTCAGTTACCTGTATGTGGGTGGGTCAGTTACCTGTATGTGGATGGGTCAGTTACCTGTATGTGGATGGGTCAGTTACCTGAATGTGGATGGGTCAGTTACCTGTATGTGGATGTGTCAGTTACCTGAATGTGGATGGGTCAGTTACCTGAATGTGGATGGGTCAGTTACCTGTATGTGGATGGGTCAGTTACCTGTATGTGGATGGGTCAGTTACCTGTATGTGGATGGGTCAGTTACCTGTGTGTGGGTGGGTCAGTTACCTGTATGTGGATGGGTCAGTTACCTGTATGTGGATGGGTCAGTTACCTGTATGTGGATGGGTCAGTTACCTGTATGTGGATGGGTCAGTTACCTGTATGTGGATGGGTCAGTTACCTGTATGTGGATGGGTCAGTTACCTGAATGTGGATGGGTCAGTTACCTGTATGTGGATGGGTCAGTTACCTGTATGTGGATGGGTCAGTTACCTGTATGTGGGTGGGTCAGTTACCTGTATGTGGGTGGGTCAGTTACCTGTATGTGGATGGGTCAGTTACCTGTATGTGGGTGGGTCAGTTACCTGTATGTGGATGGGTCAGTTACCTGTATGTGGATGGGTCAGTTACCTGAATGTGGATGGGTCAGTTACCTGTATGTGGATGTGTCAGTTACCTGTATGTGGATGTGTCAGTTACCTGTATGTGGATGGGTCAGTTACCTGTATGTGGATGGGTCAGTTAACTGTATGTGGATGGGTCAGTTACCTGTGTGTGGATGGGTCAGTTACCTGTATGTGGGTGGGTCAGTTACCTGTATGTAGATGGGTCAGTTACCTGTATGTGGATGTGTCAGTTACCTGTATGTGGATGGGTCAGTTACCTGTATGTGGATGGGTCAGTTACCTGTATGTGGATGTGTCAGTTACCTGTATGTGGATGGGTCAGTTACCTGTATGTGGATGGGTCAGTTACCTGTATGTGGATGTGTCAGTTACCTGTATGTGGATGGGTCAGTTACCTGTATGTGGATGGGTCAGTTACCTGTATGTGGATGTGTCAGTTACCTGTATGTGGATGGGTCAGTTACCTGAATGTGGATGGGTCAGTTACCTGTATGTGGATGTGTCAGTTACCTGTATGTGGATGTGTCAGTTACCTGTATGTGGATGGGTCAGTTACCAGTATGTGGATGTGTCAGTTACCTGAATGTGGATGGGTCAGTTACCAGTATGTGGATGGGTCAGTTACCTGTATGTGGATGGGTCAGTTACCTGTATGTGGATGGGTCAGTTACCTGTATGTGGATGGGTCAGTTACCTGAATGTGGATGGGTCAGTTACCTGTATGTGGATGGGTCAGTTACCTGTATGTGGATGGGTCAGTTACCTGTATGTGGGTGGGTCAGTTACCTGTATGTGGGTGGGTCAGTTACCTGTATGTGGGTGGGTCAGTTACCTGTATGTGGGTGGGTCAGTTACCTGTATGTGGGTGGGTCGGTTACCTGTATGTGGGTGGGTCAGTTACCTGTATGTGGATGGGTCAGTTACCAGTATGTGGATGGGTCAGTTACCTGTATGTGGATGGGTCAGTTACCTGTATGTGGGTGGGTCAGTTACCTGTATGTGGGTGGGTCAGTTACCTGTATGTGGATGGGTCACAGAACTGGACAGTATGGGAGGGCTAAAGAGGCCTAATTGAGCCATGCATCCTGGTGAGCTACAACCCGTCTCTTTGTGAAAATGGCTACAGAAGGCGAGAAAGAAACTTGACCTGGGCTGGTGGTGTAACAGTGTAGCACATAGCCCTGATGGTTTCATATGAAGATGGTCACTATCAAAGGAAAGATACAACTCTATCTTCAGGCATTTGTTCACTTTTTCTGTGTTCACAACCTTCGGTAATACTACCGATGCTGCTTGACTCCGAAAATGAACCTTCTGTTGAGTCGACCATGATAGTGTGTGTGTGTCAATGTGTCAGCTTAATAGATAGAATAACACAAGTTGGCTCAGTTCACACACAACTGGGTAGAGAGAGCGTGGGCCATTTTTTCTCTTAAATCGCAGTGTGTTTACAGAGAGTCAAACGTGACTGGAGACTGACTCACAAATGCTACAATTTCTCTGTTACTATGACTGGCATCTGGCCATAACAGCTGTTAGGCTCAGAGCCAGACCTGGGTTCAAATACCATTTGAAATTGTTCAAATATTTTCAGTTTATACTTTAGCTTGCCTGGAGTACCAGGAGGGTGGGGTTTGCACTTTTGGGACAGTTCTATTGGTTTCATCTCAACAGGCAAGCTCAATCGAGCACAGACGAAGTAGTTAAAATGATTTCAAATAGTATTTGAACCCAGGTCTGCTCAGCGGGATATTGTCCAAACCAGTTCTGCCGCCCTCATGATCTGACCTTCGCCCCGTGGAAACCATAAATACCTCTGGTAGCAAACACACAAGTCTCAGACCATACCAGACCAGGTCATCTCAAAATACCATTCAAATATTTTCTTCCTGTGATATCTAGCGTTCCCTTCTCACTCTCTCTCTCCATCACTCTGAGAAGACAAGGTTACTTTAGCGCTTCCCTCGCTTTCTCCTTCCCCCCTACTCTCACTGGCGACCCCCCCTCCTTTCATCTCCTCTCCTACCCTATTTTAGAGGACAAGGCAATTCCTCCTCTCACTTCTGTCTTCCTATCTACACCTCCAGAAATTAATGGATGAATGCCAGCCAGCCAGCCAGCCAGTCAGTCTGGCTGTCCTACATGACAGAGTGGTTTTTGGCCGGTGGGTCAGCTGATCCCACTCCAGCTGCTTAGTGAAAGGGAGGCAAGCATGCAGGGGGAACAGAGGGCCTCATTCACAGCCCGACGGGTGGCCGAGTCACAGTGCCCTGTGAGATGACCCTTGATCTCTGTGATGCAGATGAGGGCAAACTAGGTTTGGCTCCGTTTCCCTAACAGCCGTGACCACATGAAGAAACACTGCATCACTCTCTAATCATAGAGAATATAGGTCCAGCTTGATGTGGAATCTAAGGCATATAAACACAAATAGCCAATAAAGGTTCATCATTTAAACGCTCTCAGTAGATATAATTGCGAAATGTAGGCTACCGGAGTTAGAATAGTACTTCTATGGAAAGTACCAGAAGTAAAATCCAATACAACTATCACTAGGCATACAGTGTCCCAGCAAATAGCTTTTCTTTGGAAGGTTGCATGACTTCACCTGTGTGTACTGTCCACATATTGTGGGAGTGTAGGCTACTAGATTACATTGGCAGTCAGATGATTTTAGCCTTATGCTAGTTTAACATTCAGACACTGCTTGAATACAGTCATGGTATTGTGTTTCTGGTGTTGACAGTCAGCCAAATCCAACACCAAATGTTGACTACTTACTTTCTCTATTTGGTTACACCACTAAAGGCCTATTTCCTTTCATAACATTCTACATGTATCAATGTAATAACATTTATACATCCATTTAGAACTAAAATATTGATCCATTTTCCCTTTATCTGCAACCAAATTCTACCCACTCCCTATTTTTCTGTATTTACACATGAGGATTACTCATTGCTGAATCATTACAAAAGATCCACCACATTCTCTGAAATGAGGAAGAGGCTAACTTTGTTGTGATTGCATCACTGCTGTCCAAAAGAGGAAACTGCTCCTTCCCCTGAGACGGCAGGGAAACAACCCAGCGATGATGGATTAAAAAGGGCTTGTAGAGGGAAGAGGGGATGCTTTCACATCTTTCTGTGCATTGACTGCCACAGACAGGTCTTTCAAAACATCTCAGGAGCAGAAACAATCACTTAAGGGGGTTGGTAAAGAGGGGAGAAAGAGGGGAGAGAGAGAAAGAGAGAGAGAGCAAGAGAGAGGGGAGAGAAAGAAAGAGAGAGAGAAAAAAAAGAGAGAAGCATCAATGGTCTTCCATCTCCGTCCCCCCTTTTTATTTGTTCCTTGTCTGATCTCCTGACCTCTGCACTTGAGGCAGAGAGAGTAAGTGTGTGTGTGTGTGTGTGTGTGTGTGTGTGTGTGTGTGTGTGTGTGTGTGTGCGTGTCAAAGATAATGGTAGAGGACATTGTGTACATCCGCACGCCTAGAGAGTACACTAGTCACACACACAGACAAAAAGAGAGAGAGAGCATTATGTACTGTGTGTTATGGTTTCAGATCACATATCTGAGATTAACAATGGCATGAAAATAGGAAGGAGTAATGTACATAAGCCCCAATAATCCCCATGACCACAATAGAGTGTTTTCTTCACTTGTCAAAAGCCCCCAGTATACTGGTGTTGATTGTGTCTGGGTCCTGGGTGCTTTTACATTAAGCCGGAAATACAGAGAAGTAGTAGCCTAATAAAGCCACACACACGCACACAGTGGTGTAAAGTAGTTAAGTAAAAATACTTAATTTATATTTTAGACCATTTTTACTTCACTACATTCCTAAAGAAAAGAATACACTTTTTACTCCATACATTTTCTCTGACATCCAAAAGTACACATACCATTTTGAATGCTTAGCAGGACAGGAAAACTATCTCCAATTCACGCACTTATCAAGAGAACATCCCTGGTCATCCCTACTGTCTCTGATCTGGCGGACTCACAGTGAGTCAATTGCCACTTTGCACATGAAATATAAATCACATTAGTGCACCATCCCTCTTTAATAAGCCAAGAACTAGTCTATATCAAAAGACGTTTGCATGTGTCCTGTCAGGATACCACACTCCCCTGTATCTTTTGACCTCTGAACTGGCCTCTCTTAAATGCGGATACTTTGATGGTCAGCTAAAATATAGCTAAGATATAGTCTATTAGCCATAGAGTGTTGACTCACTACCCTATAACTGTTGACTTGGGAGTGAATGAAAATGGAATTCTTCCTGATCATGCAGCTATGGATGACATCATCATGAAGGGACACAACAGATACAGGTACATCATGGTTGATGCTCCTCTATAGAGCTCTGAACAACAAAAACACATTTCAAAACGTTCCATAACACTTAACGATTGCTGCACATAACGCAGAGAGGTTTCTGAGACGGTTCAACTCACACCAGGGCCGTGACCAGGGTCTGAGTTTTAGTGAGGTAGATGTAACCAGGGTCTGAGTTTTAGTGAGGTAGATGTAACCAGGGCCGTAACCAGGGTCTGAGTTTTAGTGAGGTAGATGTAACCAGGGCCGTAACCAGGGTCTGAGTTTTAGTGAGGTAGGATGTAACCAGGGCCGTAACCAGTATCTGAGTTTTAGTGAGGTAGATGTAACCAGGGCTGTGACCAGGGTCTGAGTTTTAGTGAGGTAGATGTAACCAGGGCTGTGACCAGGGTCTGAGTTTTAGTGAGGTAGATGTAACCAGGGCTGTGATCAGGGTCTGAGTTTTAGTGAGGTAGATGTAACCAGGGTCTGAGTTTTAGTGAGGTAGATGTAACCAGGGCCGTAACCAGGGTCTGAGTTTTAGTGAGGTAGATGTTACCAGGGCCGTAACCAGGGTCTGAATTTTAGTGAGGTAGATGTAACCAGGGTCTGAGTTTTAGTGAGGTAGATGTAAGCAGGGTCTGAGTTTTAGTGAGGTAGATGTTATCAGGGCCGTAACCAGGGTCTGAGTTTTAGTGAGGTAGATGTTATCAGGGCCGTGACCAGGGTCTGAGTTTTAGTGAAGTAGATGTTACCAGGGCCGTGACCAGGGTCTGAGTTTTAGTGAGGTAGATGTTACCAGGGACGTAACCAGGGTCTGAGTTTTAGTGAGGTAGATGTTACCAGGGCCGAGACCAGGGTCTTAGTTATAGTGAGGTAGATGTTTGCCAGGGACGTAACCAGGGTCTGAGTTTTAGTGAGGTAGATGTTACCAGGGCCTTGACCAGGGTCTGAGTTATAGTGAGGTAGATGTTACCAGGGCCTTGACCAGGGTCTGAGTTTTAGTGAGGTAGATGTTAGCAGGGCCTTGACCAGGGTCTGAGTTATAGTGAGGTAGATGTTACCAGGGCCTTGACCATGGTCTGAGTTTTTGTGAGGTAGATGTAACCAGGGTCTGAGTTTTAGTGAGGTAGATGTTATCAGGGCCGTGACCAGGGTCTGAGTTTTAGTGAGGCAGATGTTAGCAGGGCCGTGACCAGGGTCTGAGTTATAGTGAGGTAGATGTTACCAGGGCCTTGACCATGGTCTGAGTTTTTGTGAGGTAGATGTAACCAGGGTCTGAGTTTTAGTGAGGTAGATGTTATCAGGGCCGTGACCAGGGTCTGAGTTTTAGTGAGGCAGATGTTACCAGGGCCGTAACCAGGGTCTGAGTTATAGTGAGGTAGATGTTACCAGGGCCTTGACCAGGGTCTGAGTTTTAGTGAGGTAGATGTTACCAGGGCCGTAACCAGGGTCTGAGTTTTAGTGAGGTAGATGTTACCAGGGCATTGACCAGGGTCTGAGTTTTAGTGAGGTAGATGTAACCAGGGTCTGAGTTTTAGTGAGGTAGATGTCACCAGGGTCTGAGTTTTAGTGAGGTAGATGTAACCAGGGTCTGAGTTTTAGTGAGGTAGATGTTACCAGGGTCTGAGTTTTAGTGAGGTAGATGTTACCAGGGTCTGAGTTTTAGTGAGGTAGATGTTACCAGGGTCTGAGTTTTAGTGAGGTAGATGTAACCAGGGCCGTGACCAGGGTCTGAGTTTTAGTGAGGTAGATGTAACCAGGGTCTGAGTTTTAGTGAGGTAGATGTAACCAGGGTCTGAGTTTTAGTGAGGTAGATGTAACCAGGGCATTGACCAGGGTCTGAGTTTTAGTGAGGTAGATGTAACCAGGGCCGTAACCAGGGTCTGAGTTATAGTGAGGTAGATGTTACCAGGGCCTTGACCAGGGTCTGAGTTTTAGTGAGGTAGATGTTACCAGGGCCGTAAACAGGGTCTGAGTTTTAGTGAGGTAGATGTTACCAGGGTCTGAGTTTTAGTGAGGTAGATGTCACCAGGGTCTGAGTTTTAGTGAGGTAGATGTAACCAGGGTCTGAGTTTTAGTGAGGTAGATGTTACCAGGGTCTGAGTTTTAGTGAGGTAGATGTTACCAGGGTCTGAGTTTTAGTGAGGTAGATGTTACCAGGGTCTGAGTTTTAGTGAGGTAGATGTAACCAGGGCCGTGACCAGGGTCTGAGTTTTAGTGAGGTAGATGTAACCAGGGTCTGAGTTTTAGTGAGGTAGATGTAACCAGGGTCTGAGTTTTAGTGAGGTAGATGTAACCAGGGCCGTAACCAGGGTCTGAGTTTTAGTGAGGTAGATGTAACCAGGGCCGTAACTAGGGTCTGAGTTTTAGTGAGGTAGATGTAACCAGGGCCGTAACCAGTATCTGAGTTTTAGTGAGGTAGATGTAACCAGGGTCTGAGTTTTAGTGAGGTAGATGTAACCAGGGTCTGAGTTTTAGTGAGGTAGATGTTATCAGGGCGGTAACCAGGGTCTGAGTTTTAGTGAGGTAGATGTTATCAGGGCCGTGACCAGGGTCTGAGTTTTAGTGAAGTAGATGTTACCAGGGCCGTGACCAGGGTCTGAGTTTTAGTGAGGTAGATGTTACCAGGGACGTAACCAGGGTCTGAGTTTTAGTGAGGTAGATGTTACCAGGGCCGAGACCAGGGTCTTAGGTATAGTGAGGTAGATGTTACCAGGGACGTAACCAGAGTCTGAGTTTTAGTGAGGTAGATGTTACCAGGGCCTTGACCAGGGTCTGAGTTATAGTGAGGTAGATGTTACCAGGGCCTTGACCAGGGTCTGAGTTTTAGTGAGGTAGATGTTAGCAGGGCCTTGACCAGGGTCTGAGTTATAGTGAGGTAGATGTTACCAGGGCCTTGACCATGGTCTGAGTTTTTGTGAGGTAGATGTAACCAGGGTCTGAGTTTTAGTGAGGTAGATGTTACCAGGGCCGTGACCAGGGTCTGAGTTTTAGTGAGGCAGATGTTACCAGGGCCGTAACCAGGGTCTGAGTTATAGTGAGGTAGATGTTACCAGGGCCTTGACCAGGGTCTGAGTTTTTGTGAGGTAGATGTTACCAGGGCCATAACCAGGGTCTGAGTTTTAGTGAGGTAGATGTTACCAGGGCATTGACCAGGGTCTGAGTTTTAGTGAGGTAGATGTTACCAGGGTCTGAGTTTTAGTGAGGTAGATGTTACCAGGGCATTGACCAGGGTCTGAGTTTTAGTGAGGTAGATGTTACCAGGGTCTGAGTTTTAGTGAGGTAGATGTTACCAGGGCATTGACCAGGGTCTTAGTTTTAGTGAGGTAGATGTAACCAGGGCCGTAACCAGGGTCTGAGTTTTAGTGAGGTAGATGTTATCAGGGCTGTGACCAGGGTCTGAGTTTTAGTGAGGTAGATGTTATCAGGGCTGTGACCAGGGTCTGAGTTTTAGTGAGGTAGATGTAACCAGGGTCTGAGTTTTAGTGAGGTAGATGTTATCAGGGCTGTGACCAGGGTCTGAGTTTTAGTGAGGTAGATGTAACCAGGGTCTGAGTTTTAGTGAGGTAGATGTTATCAGGGCTGTGACCAGGGTCTGAGTTTTAGTGAGGTAGATGCTACCAGGGCCGTAACCAGGGTCTGAGTTTTAGTGAGGTAGATGTTACCAGGGTCTGAGTTTTAGTGAGGTAGATGTTACCAGGGTCTGAGTTTTTGTGAGGTAGATGTTACCAGGGCCGTAACCAGGGTCTGAGTTTTAGTGAGGTAGATGTTACCAGGGCATTGACCAGGGTCTGAGTTTTAGTGAGGTAGATGTAACCAGGGTCTGAGTTTTAGTGAGGTAGATGTTACCAGGGTCTGAGTTTTAGTGAGGTAGATGTTACCAGGGTCTGAGTTTTAGTGAGGTAGATGTTACCAGGGTCTGAGTTTTAGTGAGGTAGATGTAACCAGGGCCGTGACCAGGGTCTGAGTTTTAGTGAGGTAGATTTAACCAGGGTCTGAGTTTAAGTGAGGTAGATGTAACCAGGGCCGTAACCAGTATCTGAGTTTTAGTGAGGTAGATATAACCAGGGCTGTGACCAGGGTCTGAGTTTTAGTGAGGTAGATGTAACCAGGGTCTGAGTTTTAGTGAGGTAGATGTTACCAGGGCCGTAACCAGGGTCTGAATTTTAGTGAGGTAGATGTAACCAGGGTCTGAGTTTTAGTGAGGTAGATGTAACCAGGGTCTGAGTTTTAGTGAGGTAGATGTTATCAGGGCCGTAACCAGGGTCTGAGTTTTAGTGAGGTAGATGTTATCAGGGCCGTGAGCAGGGTCTGAGTTTTAGTGAAGTAGATGTTACCAGGGCCGTGACCAGGGTCTGAGTTTTAGTGAGGTAGATGTTACCAGGGACGTAACCAGGGTCTGAGTTTTAGTGAGGTAGATGTTACCAGGGCCGAGACCAGGGTCTTAGGTATAGTGAGGTAGATGTTACCAGGGACGTAACCAGAGTCTGAGTTTTAGTGAGGTAGATGTTACCAGGGCCTTGACCAGGGTCTGAGTTATAGTGAGGTAGATGTTACCAGGGCCTTGACCAGGGTCTGAGTTTTAGTGAGGTAGATGTTAGCAGGGCCTTGACCAGGGTCTGAGTTATAGTGAGGTAGATGTTACCAGGGCCTTGACCATGGTCTGAGTTTTTGTGAGGTAGATGTAACCAGGGTCTTAGTTTTAGTGAGGTAGATGTTATCAGGGCCGTGACCAGGGTCTGAGTTTTAGTGAGGCAGATGTTACCAGGGCCGTAACCAGGGTCTGAGTTATAGTGAGGTAGATGTTACCAGGGCCTTGACCAGGGTCTGGGTTTTTGTGAGGTAGATGTTACCAGGGCCATAACCAGGGTCTGAGTTTTAGTGAGGTAGATGTTACCAGGGCATTGACCAGGGTCTGAGTTTTAGTGAGGTAGATGTTACCAGGGTCTGAGTTTTAGTGAGGTAGATGTTACCAGGGCATTGACCAGGGTCTGAGTTTTAGTGAGGTAGATGTTACCAGGGTCTGAGTTTTAGTGAGGTAGATGTTACCAGGGCATTGACCAGGGTCTGAGTTTTAGTGAGGTAGATGTAACCAGGGCAGTAACCAGGGTCTGAGTTTTAGTGAGGTAGATGTTATCAGGGCTGTGACCAGGGTCTGAGTTTTAGTGAGGTAGATGTTATCAGGGCTGTGACCAGGGTCTGAGTTTTAGTGAGGTAGATGTTACCAGGGACGTGACCAGGGTCTGAGTTTTAGTGAGGTAGATGTAACCAGGGTCTGAGTTTTAGTGAGGTAGATGTTATCAGGGCTGTGACCAGGGTCTGAGTTTTAGTGAGGTAGATGTAACCAGGGCCGTGACCAGAGTCTGAGTTTTAGTGAGGCAGATGTTACCAGGGTCTGAGTTTTAGTGAGGTAGATGTTACCAGGGTCTGAGTTTTAGTGAGGTAGATGTTACCAGGGCCGCAACCAGGGTCTGAGTTTTAGTGAGGTAGATGTTACCAGGGCCGTGACCAGGGTCTGAGTTATAGTGAGGTAGATGTTACCAGGGCCTTGACCAGGGTCTGAGTTTTTGTGAGGTAGATGTTACCAGGGCCATAACCAGGGTCTGAGTTTTAGTGAGGTAGATGTTACCAGGGCCGTGACCAGTGTTTGAGTTTTAGTGAGGTAGATGTTACCAGGGCCGTAACCAGGGTCTGAGTTTTAGTGAGGTAGATGTTACCAGGGCCGTGACCAGGGTCTGAGTTATAGTGAGGTAGATGTTACCAGGGCCGTAAGCAGGGATTTAGTTATAGTGAGGTAGATGTTACCAGGGCCGAGACCATAGTCTGAGTTTTAGTGAGGCAGATGTTACCAGGGCCGTAACCAGGGTCTGAGTTTTAGTGAGGTAGATGTTACCAGGGCCGTGACCAGGGTCTGAGTTATAGTGAGTTAGATGTAACCAGGGTCTGAGTTTTAGTGAGGTAGATGTTACCAGGGCCGTAACCAGGGTTTGAGTTATAGTGAGGTAGAAGTTACCAGGGCCGTTACCAGGGTTTGAGTTATAGTGAGGTAGATGTTACCAGGGCCGTGACCTGTGTCTTAGTTTTAGTGAGGTAGATGTTACTAGGGCCGTGACCAGGGTTTGAGTTTTAGTGAGGTAGATGTTACCAGGGCCGTGACCAGGGTCTGAGTTATAGTGAGGTAGATGTTACCAGGGCCGTTACCAGGGTTTGAGTTATAGTGAGGTAGATGTTACCAGGGCCGTGACCTGTGTCTTAGTTTTAGTGAGGTAGATGTTACTAGGGCCGTGACCAGGGTTGGAGTTTTAGTGAGGTAGATGTTACCAGGGCCGTGACCAGGGTCTGAGTTATAGTGAGGTAGATGTTACCAGGGCCGTGACCAGGGTTTGAGTTATAGTGAGGTAGATGTTACCAGGGCCGTAACCAGGGTCTGAATGTTAATGAAGCTCATGTACTGCATTTCTATACTATTTAAAAACCCTAAAATGCTATTTGGAGAACGGTAAAAACAAGCAAAAATGGTTCAACACAAACTCATAAATGATTTGTTAATAACCACATTGTTTTTTACTCATTTGGCCATGAAGGCATCACCTTGCCAGCTGAATAACATCACTGCCAACACGGGAAACAAACAGGAGATTTTTGTGCTTGCCTCCTTCCACAGGGACTATAACAACTCCTAAGCTTAACTAGACGTCATTAATCCATAATAAGCCCCCTTTGCGTGTGGGGCCAAACATTACTAATGAGGCCTTGCCTGAGCCCTGTGAGGACGGCCATTTTGGTGCAGACTGTGGTCAGTTGGAGCATGCCGGGCTGCATTTCACAGCCAGCGGCGATTGTTCTCTACCTTCACGACGCCAAGGAAAATATCCAGGGTGCAGTTTAAACCATCATTAAAAAATGGCCTATTCGAACAAGTGCTCCTGCGGTTAGTTGGGGGACTTGAGGCAGGACACACAGGGGTGTATCTCAATGGTCAAAAATTGCTTCCTCTTCTTTATTCTGATATGAAAACACAGGCTAGTTGAAGCAATATGGCTGAAAACTATCAGCCTTCATTTGACCTCAAAATCTTTAAGGTCAATGGAAAGGAAAGGGAAACACTTCACTTTAGACTACTGAGATGTACCCAGTGGGAGATGCATTACAGGGAACCCCTTTAGACTACAGAGATGTACCCAGTGGGAGATGCATTATAGGGAACCCCTTTAGACTACTGAGATGTACCCAGTGGGAGATGCATTATAGGGAACCCCTTTAGACTACTGAGATGTACCCAGTGGGAGATGCATTATAGGGAACCCCTTTAGACTACTGAGATGCATTATAGGGAACCCCTTTAGACTACTGAGATGTACCCAGTGGGAGATGCATTACAGGGAACCCCTTTAGACTACTGAGATGTACCCAGTGGGAGGTGCATTATAGGGAACCCCTTTAGACTACTGAGATGTACCCAGTGGGAGATGCATTATAGGGAACCCCTTTAGACTACTGAGGTGCATTATAGGGAACCCCTTTAGACTACTGAGGTGCATTACAGGGAACCCCTTTAGACTACTGAGATGCATTATAGGGAACCCCTTTAGACTACTGAGATGCATTATAGGGAACCCCTTTAGACTACTGAGATGTATCCAGTGGGAGATGCATTATAGGGAACCACTTTAGACTACTGAGATGTACCCAGTTGGAGATGCATTATAGGGAACCCCTTTAGACTATTGAGATGTACCCAGTGGGAGATGCATTATAGGGAACCCCTTTAGACTACTGAGATGCATTATAGGGAACCCCTTTAGACTACTGAGATGTACCCAGTGGGAGATGCATTATAGGGAACCCCTTTAGACTACTGAGATGTACCCAGTGGGAGATGCATTATATCGAACCCCTTTAGACTACTGAGATGTACCCAGTGAGAGATGCATTATAGGGAACCCCTTTAGACTACTGAGATGTACCCAGTGGGAGATGCATTATAGGGAACCCCTTTAGACTACTGAGAAACATTATAGGGAACCCCTTTAGACTACTGAGATGCATTATAGGGAACCCCTTTAGACTATTGAGATGTACCCAGTGGGAGATGCATTATAGGGAACCCCTTTAGACTACTGAGATGCATTATAGGGAACCCCTTTAGACTACTGAGAAACATTATAGGGAACCCCTTTAGACTACTGAGATGCATTATAGGGAACCCCTTTAGACTATTGAGATGTACCCAGTGGGATATGCATTATAGGGAACCCCTTTAGACTACTGAGATGTACCCAGTGGGAGATGCATTATAGGGAACCCCTTTAGACTACTGAGATGTACCCAGTGGGAGATGCATTATAGGGAACCCCTTTAGACTACTGAGATGTACCCAGTGGGAGATGCATTATAGGGAACCCCTTTAGACTACTGAGATGTACCCAGTGGGAGATGCATTATAGGGAACCCCTTTAGACTACTGAGATGTACCCAGTGGGAGATGCATTATAGGGAACCCCTTTAGACTACTGAGAAACATTATAGGGAACCCCTTTAGACTACTGAGATGCATTATAGGGAACCCCTTTAGACTATTGAGATGTACCCAGTGGGAGATGCATTATAGGGAACCCCTTTAGACTACTGAGATGCATTATAGGGAACCCCTTTAGACTATTGAGATGTACCCAGTGGGAGATGCATTATAGGGAACCCCTTTAGACTACTGAGATGTACCCAGTGGGAGATGCATTATAGGGAACCCCTTTAGACTACTGAGATGTACCCAGTGGGAGATGCATTATAGGGAACCCCTTTAGACTACTGAGATGTACCCAGTGGGAGATGCATTATAGGGAACCCCTTTAGACTACTGAGATGTACCCAGTGGGAGATGCATTATAGGGAACCCCTTTAGACTACTGAGATGCATTATAGGGAACCCCTTTAGACTACTGAGATGCATTATATCGAACCCCTTTAGACTACTGAGATGCATTATATCGAACCCCTTTAGACTACTGAGATGCATTATATCGAACCCCTTTAGACTACTGAGATGCACCCAGTGGGAGATGCATTACAGGGAACCCCTTTAGACTACTGAGATGCATTATATCGAACCCCTTTAGACTACTGAGATGCACCCAGTGGGAGATGCATTACAGGGAACCCCTTTAGACTACTGAGATGCATTATATCGAACCCCTTTAGACTACTGAGATGCACCCAGTGGGAGATGCATTACAGGGAACCCCTTTAGACTACTGAGATGCACCCAGTGGGAGATGCATTATAGGGAACCCCTTTAGACTACTGAGAAACATTACAGGGAACCCCTTTAGACTACTGAGAAACATTACAGGGAACCCCTTTAGACTACTGAGAAACATTACAGGGAACCCCTTTAGACTACTGAGATGTACCCAGTGAGAGATGCATTACAGGGAACCCCTTTAGACTACTGAGATGCATTATAGGGAACCCCTTTAGACTACTGAGATGCATTATAGGGAACCCCTTTAGACTACTGAGATGTACCCAGTGTGAGATGCATTATAGGGAACCCCTTTAGACTACTGAGATGTACCCAGTGTGAGATGCATTATAGGGAACCCCTTTAGACTACTGAGATGCATTATAGGGAACCCCTTTAGACTACTGAGATGTACCCAGTGGGAGATGCATTATAGGGAACCCCTTTAGACTACTGAGATGCATTATAGGGAACCCCTTTAGACTACTGAGATGTACCCAGTGGGAGATGCATTATAGGGAACCCCTTTAGACTACTGAGATGTATCCAGTGGGAGATGCATTATAGGGAACCCCTTTAGACTACTGAGATGTACCCAGTGGGAGATGCATTATAGGGAACCCCTTTAGACTACAGAGATGTACCCAGTGGGAGATGCATTATAGGGAACCCCTTTAGACTACTGAGATGTACCCAGTGGGAGGTGCATTATAGGGAACCCCTTTAGACTACTGAGATGCACCCAGTGAGAGATGCATTATAGGGAACCCCTTTAGACTACTGAGATGCATTATAGGGAACCCCTTTAGACTACTGAGATGCATTATAGGGAACCCCTTTAGACTACTGAGATGCACCCAGTGAGAGATGCATTATAGGGAACACCTTTAGACTACTGAGATGCACCCAGTGAGAGATGCATTACAGGGAACCCCTTTAGACTACTGAGATGTACCCAGTGAGAGATGCATTACAGGGAACCCCTTTAGACTACTGAGATGCATTATAGGGAACCCCTTTAGACTATTGAGATGCATTATAGGGAACCCCTTTAGACTACTGAGATGTACCCAGTGAGAGATGCATTACAGGGAACCCCTTTAGACTACTGAGATGTACCCAGTGAGAGATGCATTACAGGGAACCCCTTTAGACTACTGAGATGCATTATAGGGAACCCCTTTAGACTACTGAGATGCATTATAGGGAACCCCTTTAGACTACTGAGATGTACCCAGTGTGAGATGCATTATAGGGAACCCCTTTAGACTACTGAGATGCACCCAGTGGGAGATGCATTATAGGGAACCCCTTTAGACTACTGAGATGTACCCAGTGGGAGATGCATTATAGGGAACCCCTTTAGACTACTGAGAAACATTATAGGGAACCCCTTTAGACTACTGAGATGCATTATAGGGAACCCCTTTAGACTATTGAGATGTACCCAGTGGGAGATGCATTATAGGGAACCCCTTTAGACTACTGAGATGCATTATAGGGAACCCCTTTAGACTACTGAGAAACATTATAGGGAACCCCTTTAGACTACTGAGATGCATTATAGGGAACCCCTTTAGACTATTGAGATGTACCCAGTGGGAGATGCATTATAGGGAACCCCTTTAGACTACTGAGATGTACCCAGTGGGAGATGCATTATAGGGAACCCCTTTAGACTACTGAGATGCACCCAGTGGGAGATGCATTATAGGGAACCCCTTTAGACTACTGAGATGTACCCAGTGGGAGATGCATTATAGGGAACCCCTTTAGACTACTGAGATGTACCCAGTGGGAGATGCATTATAGGGAACCCCTTTAGACTACTGAGAAACATTATAGGGAACCCCTTTAGACTACTGAGATGCATTATAGGGAACCCCTTTAGACTATTGAGATGTACCCAGTGGGAGATGCATTATAGGGAACCCCTTTAGACTACTGAGATGTATTATAGGGAACCCCTTTAGACTATTGAGATGTACCCAGTGGGAGATGCATTATAGGGAACCCCTTTAGACTACTGAGATGTACCCAGTGGGAGATGCATTATAGGGAACCCCTTTAGACTACTGAGATGTACCCAGTGGGAGATGCATTATAGGGAACCCCTTTAGACTACTGAGATGCATTATATCGAACCCCTTTAGACTACTGAGATGCGTTATATCGAACCCCTTTAGACTACTGAGATGCATTATATCGAACCCCTTTAGACTACTGAGATGCACCCAGTGGGAGATGCATTACAGGGAACCCCTTTAGACTACTGAGATGCATTATATCGAACCCCTTTAGACTACTGAGATGCACCCAGTGGGAGATGCATTACAGGGAACCCCTTTAGACTACTGAGATGCACCCAGTGGGAGATGCATTATAGGGAACCCCTTTAGACTACTGAGAAACATTACAGGGAACCCCTTTAGACTACTGAGAAACATTACAGGGAACCCCTTTAGACTACTGAGAAACATTACAGGGAACCCCTTTAGACTACTGAGATGTACCCAGTGAGAGATGCATTACAGGGAACCCATTTAGACTACTGAGATGCATTATAGGGAACCCCTTTAGACTACTGAGATGCATTATAGGGAACCCCTTTAGACTACTGAGATGTACCCAGTGTGAGATGCATTATAGGGAACCCCTTTAGACTACTGAGATGCACCCAGTGGGAGATGCATTATAGGGAACCCCTTTAGACTACTGAGATGTACCCAGTGGGAGATGCATTATAGGGAACCCCTTTAGACTACTGAGATGCATTATAGGGAACCCCTTTAGACTACTGAGATGTACCCAGTGAGAGATGCATTATAGGGAACCCCTTTAGACTACTGAGATGTACCCAGTGTGAGATGCATTATAGGGAACCCCTTTAGACTACTGAGATGCATTATAGGGAACCCCTTTAGACTACTGAGATGTACCCAGTGGGAGATGCATTATAGGGAACCCCTTTAGACTACTGAGATGCATTATAGGGAACCCCTTTAGACTACTGAGATGTACCCAGTGAGAGATGCATTATAGGGAACCCCTTTAGACTACTGAGATGTACCCAGTGGGAGATGCATTATAGGGAACCCCTTTAGACTACTGAGATGTACCCAGTGGGAGATGCATTATAGGGAACCCCTTTAGACTACTGAGATGTACCCAGTGGGAGATGCATTATAGGGAACCCCTTTAGACTACTGAGATGTACCCAGTGGGAGATGCATTATATGGAACCCCTTTAGACTACAGAGATGTACCCAGTGGGAGATGCATTACAGGGAACCCCTTTAGACTACTGAGATGCATTATAGGGAACCCCTTTAGACTACTGAGATGTACCCAGTGGGAGGTGCATTATAGGGTACCCCTTTAGACTACTGAGATGCACCCAGTGAGAGATGCATTATAGGGAACCCCTTTAGACTACTGAGATGTACCCAGTGGGAGATGCATTATAGGGAACCCCTTTAGACTACTGAGATGCATTATAGGGAACCCCTTTAGACTACTGAGATGCATTATAGGGAACCCCTTTAGACTACTGAGATGCACCCAGTGAGAGATGCATTATAGGGAACCCCTTTAGACTACTGAGATGCACCCAGTGAGAGATGCATTACAGGGAACCCCTTTAGACTACTGAGATGTACCCAGTGAGAGATGCATTACAGGGAACCCCTTTAGACTACTGAGATGCATTATAGGGAACCCCTTTAGACTATTGAGATGCATTATAGGGAACCCCTTTAGACTACTGAGATGTACCCAGTGAGAGATGCATTACAGGGAACCCCTTTAGACTACTGAGATGTACCCAGTGAGAGATGCATTACAGGGAACCCCTTTAGACTACTGAGATGCATTATAGGGAACCCCTTTAGACTACTGAGATGCATTATAGGGAACCCCTTTAGACTACTGAGATGTACCCAGTGTGAGATGCATTATAGGGAACCCCTTTAGACTACTGAGATGCACCCAGTGGGAGATGCATTATAGGGAACCCCTTTAGACTACTGAGATGTACCCAGTGGGAGATGCATTATAGGGAACCCCTTTAGACTACTGAGATGCATTATAGGGAACCCCTTTAGACTACTGAGATGTACCCAGTGAGAGATGCATTATAGGGAACTCCTTTAGACTACTGAGAAACATTATAGGGAACCCCTTTAGACTACTGAGATGCATTATAGGGAACCCCTTTAGACTATTGAGATGTACCCAGTGGGAGATGCATTATAGGGAACCCCTTTAGACTACTGAGATGCATTATAGGGAACCCCTTTAGACTACTGAGAAACATTATAGGGAACCCCTTTAGACTACTGAGATGCATTATAGGGAACCCCTTTAGACTATTGAGATGTACCCAGTGGGATATGCATTATAGGGAACCCCTTTAGACTACTGAGATGTACCCAGTGGGAGATGCATTATAGGGAACCCCTTTAGACTACTGAGATGTACCCAGTGGGAGATGCATTATAGGGAACCCCTTTAGACTACTGAGATGTACCCAGTGGGAGATGCATTATAGGGAACCCCTTTAGACTACTGAGATGTACCCAGTGGGAGATGCATTATAGGGAACCCCTTTAGACTACTGAGATGTACCCAGTGGGAGATGCATTATAGGGAACCCCTTTAGACTACTGAGAAACATTATAGGGAACCCCTTTAGACTACTGAGATGCATTATAGGGAACCCCTTTAGACTATTGAGATGTACCCAGTGGGAGATGCATTATAGGGAACCCCTTTAGACTACTGAGATGTACCCAGTGGGAGATGCATTATAGGGAACCCCTTTAGACTACTGAGATGTACCCAGTGGGAGATGCATTATAGGGAACCCCTTTAGACTACTGAGATGTACCCAGTGGGAGATGCATTATAGGGAACCCCTTTAGACTACAGAGATGTACCCAGTGGGAGATGCATTACAGGGAACCCCTTTAGACTACTGAGATGCATTATAGGGAACCCCTTTAGACTACTGAGATGTACCCAGTGGGAGGTGCATTATAGGGTACCCCTTTAGACTACTGAGATGCACCCAGTGAGAGATGCATTATAGGGAACCCCTTTAGACTACTGAGATGTACCCAGTGGGAGATGCATTATAGGGAACCCCTTTAGACTACTGAGATGCATTATAGGGAACCCCTTTAGACTACTGAGATGCATTATAGGGAACCCCTTTAGACTACTGAGATGCACCCAGTGAGAGATGCATTATAGGGAACCCCTTTAGACTACTGAGATGCACCCAGTGAGAGATGCATTACAGGGAACCCCTTTAGACTACTGAGATGCATTATAGGGAACCCCTTTAGACTATTGAGATGCATTATAGGGAACCCCTTTAGACTACTGAGATGTACCCAGTGAGAGATGCATTACAGGGAACCCCTTTAGACTACTGAGATGTACCCAGTGAGAGATGCATTACAGGGAACCCCTTTAGACTACTGAGATGCATTATAGGGAACCCCTTTAGACTACTGAGATGCATTATAGGGAACCCCTTTAGACTACTGAGATGTACCCAGTGTGAGATGCATTATAGGGAACCCCTTTAGACTACTGAGATGCACCCAGTGGGAGATGCATTATAGGGAACCCCTTTAGACTACTGAGATGTACCCAGTGGGAGATGCATTATAGGGAACCCCTTTAGACTACTGAGATGCATTATAGGGAACCCCTTTAGACTACTGAGATGTACCCAGTGAGAGATGCATTATAGGGAACTCCTTTAGACTACTGAGAAACATTATAGGGAACCCCTTTAGACTACTGAGATGCATTATAGGGAACCCCTTTAGACTATTGAGATGTACCCAGTGGGAGATGCATTATAGGGAACCCCTTTAGACTACTGAGATGCATTATAGGGATCCCCTTTAGACTACTGAGAAACATTATAGGGAACCCCTTTAGACTACTGAGATGCATTATAGGGAACCCCTTTAGACTACTGAGATGTACCCAGTGGGAGATGCATTATAGGGAACCCCTTTAGACTACTGAGATGTACCCAGTGGGAGATGCATTATAGGGAACCCCTTTAGACTACTGAGATTTACCCAGTGGGAGATGCATTATAGGGAACCCCTTTAGACTACTGAGATGTACCCAGTGGGAGATGCATTATAGGGAACCCCTTTAGACTACTGAGAAACATTATAGGGAACCCCTTTAGACTACTGAGATGCATTATAGGGAACCCCTTTAGACTATTGAGATGTACCCAGTGGGAGATGCATTATAGGGAACCCCTTTAGACTACTGAGATGCATTATAGGGAACCCCTTTAGACTATTGAGATGTACCCAGTGGGAGATGCATTATAGGGAACCCCTTTAGACTACTGAGATGTACCCAGTGGGAGATGCATTATAGGGAACCCCTTTAGACTACTGAGATGTACCCAGTGGGAGATGCATTATAGGGAACCCCTTTAGACTACTGAGATGTACCCAGTGGGAGATGCATTATAGGGAACCCTTTAGACTACTGAGATGTACCCAGTGGGAGATGCATTATAGGGAACCCCTTTAGACTACTGAGATGCATTATAGGGAACCCTTTAGACTACTGAGATGCATTATATCGAACCCCTTTAGACTACTGAGATGCATTATATCGAACCCCTTTAGACTACTGAGATGCATTATATCGAACCCCTTTAGACTACTGAGATGCACCCAGTGGGAGATGCATTACAGGGAACCCCTTTAGACTACTGAGATGCATTATATCGAACCCCTTTAGACTACTGAGATGCACCCAGTGGGAGATGCATTACAGGGAACCCCTTTAGACTACTGAGATGCATTATATCGAACCCCTTTAGACTACTGAGATGCACCCAGTGGGAGATGCATTACAGGGAACCCCTTTAGACTACTGAGATGCACCCAGTGGGAGATGCATTATAGGGAACCCCTTTAGACTACTGAGAAACATTACAGGGAACCCCTTTAGACTACTGAGAAACATTACAGGGAACCCCTTTAGACTACTGAGAAACATTACAGGAACCCCTTTAGACTACTGAGATGTACCCAGTGAGAGATGCATTACAGGGAACCCCTTTAGACTACTGAGATGCATTATAGGGAACCCCTTTAGACTACTGAGATGCATTATAGGGAACCCCTTTAGACTACTGAGATGTACCCAGTGTGAGATGCATTATAGGGAACCCCTTTAGACTACTGAGATGCACCCAGTGGGAGATGCATTATAGGGAACCCCTTTAGACTACTGAGATGCATTATAGGGAACCCCTTTAGACTACTGAGATGTACCCAGTGAGAGATGCATTATAGGGAACCCCTTTAGACTACTGAGATGTACCCAGTGGGAGATGCATTATAGGGAACCCCTTTAGACTACTGAGAAACATTATAGGGAACCCCTTTAGACTACTGAGATGCATTATAGGGAACCCCTTTAGACTATTGAGATGTACCCAGTGGGAGATGCATTATAGGGAACCCCTTTAGACTACTGAGATGTACCCAGTGAGAGATGCATTATAGGGAACCCCTTTAGACTACTGAGATGCATTATAGGGAACCCCTTTAGACTACTGAGATGCATTATAGGGAACCCCTTTAGACTACTGAGATGTACCCAGTGGGAGATGCATTACAGGGAACCCCTTTAGACTATTGAGATGTACCCAGTGGGAGATGCATTATAGGGAACCCCTTTAGACTACTGAGATGTACCCAGTGGGAGATGCATTATAGGGAACCCCTTTAGACTACTGAGATGCATTATAGGGAACCCCTTTAGACTATTGAGATGTACCCAGTGGGAGATGCATTACAGGGAACCCCTTTAGACTACTGAGATGTACCCAGTGGGAGATGCATTATAGGGAACCCCTTTAGACTACTGAGATGTACCCAGTGGGAGATGCATTATAGGGAACCCCTTTAGACTACTGAGATGTACCCAGTGGGAGATGCATTACAGGGAACCCCTTTAGACTACTGAGATGTACCCAGTGGGAGATGCATTATATGGAACCCCTTTAGACTACAGAGATGTACCCAGTGGGAGATGCATTACAGGGAACCCCTTTAGACTACTGAGATGCATTATAGGGAACCCCTTTAGACTACTGAGATGTACCCAGTGGGAGGTGCATTATAGGGTACCCCTTTAGACTACTGAGATGCACCCAGTGAGAGATGCATTATAGGGAACCCTTTAGACTACTGAGATGTACCCAGTGGGAGATGCATTATAGGGAACCCCTTTAGACTACTGAGATGCATTATAGGGAACCCCTTTAGACTACTGAGATGCATTATAGGGAACCCCTTTAGACTACTGAGATGCACCCAGTGAGAGATGCATTATAGGGAACCCCTTTAGACTACTGAGATGCACCCAGTGAGAGATGCATTACAGGGAACCCCTTTAGACTACTGAGATGTACCCAGTGAGAGATGCATTACAGGGAACCCCTTTAGACTACTGAGATGCATTATAGGGAACCCCTTTAGACTATTGAGATGCATTATAGGGAACCCCTTTAGACTACTGAGATGTACCCAGTGAGAGATGCATTACAGGGAACCCCTTTAGACTACTGAGATGTACCCAGTGAGAGATGCATTACAGGGAACCCCTTTAGACTACTGAGATGCATTATAGGGAACCCCTTTAGACTACTGAGATGCATTATAGGGAACCCCTTTAGACTACTGAGATGTACCCAGTGTGAGATGCATTATAGGGAACCCCTTTAGACTACTGAGATGCACCCAGTGGGAGATGCATTATAGGGAACCCCTTTAGACTACTGAGATGTACCCAGTGGGAGATGCATTATAGGGAACCCCTTTAGACTACTGAGATGCATTATAGGGAACCCCTTTAGACTACTGAGATGTACCCAGTGAGAGATGCATTATAGGGAACTCCTTTAGACTACTGAGAAACATTATAGGGAACCCCTTTAGACTACTGAGATGCATTATAGGGAACCCCTTTAGACTATTGAGATGTACCCAGTGGGAGATGCATTATAGGGAACCCCTTTAGACTACTGAGATGCATTATAGGGAACCCCTTTAGACTACTGAGAAACATTATAGGGAACCCCTTTAGACTACTGAGATGCATTATAGGGAACCCCTTTAGACTATTGAGATGTACCCAGTGGGATATGCATTATAGGGAACCCCTTTAGACTACTGAGATGTACCCAGTGGGAGATGCATTATAGGGAACCCCTTTAGACTACTGAGATGTACCCAGTGGGAGATGCATTATAGGGAACCCCTTTAGACTACTGAGATGTACCCAGTGGGAGATGCATTATAGGGAACCCCTTTAGACTACTGAGATGTACCCAGTGGGAGATGCATTATAGGGAACCCCTTTAGACTACTGAGATGTACCCAGTGGGAGATGCATTATAGGGAACCCCTTTAGACTACTGAGAAACATTATAGGAACCCCTTTAGACTACTGAGATGCATTATAGGGAACCCCTTTAGACTATTGAGATGTACCCAGTGGGAGATGCATTATAGGGAACCCCTTTAGACTACTGAGATGTACCCAGTGGGAGATGCATTATAGGGAACCCCTTTAGACTACTGAGATGTACCCAGTGGGAGATGCATTATAGGGAACCCCTTTAGACTACTGAGATGTACCCAGTGGGAGATGCATTATAGGGAACCCCTTTAGACTACAGAGATGTACCCAGTGGGAGATGCATTACAGGGAACCCCTTTAGACTACTGAGATGCATTATAGGGAACCCCTTTAGACTACTGAGATGTACCCAGTGGGAGGTGCATTATAGGGTACCCCTTTAGACTACTGAGATGCACCCAGTGAGAGATGCATTATAGGGAACCCCTTTAGACTACTGAGATGTACCCAGTGGGAGATGCATTATAGGGAACCCCTTTAGACTACTGAGATGCATTATAGGGAACCCCTTTAGACTACTGAGATGCATTATAGGGAACCCCTTTAGACTACTGAGATGCACCCAGTGAGAGATGCATTATAGGGAACCCCTTTAGACTACTGAGATGCACCCAGTGAGAGATGCATTACAGGGAACCCCTTTAGACTACTGAGATGTACCCAGTGAGAGATGCATTACAGGGAACCCCTTTAGACTACTGAGATGCATTATAGGGAACCCCTTTAGACTATTGAGATGCATTATAGGGAACCCCTTTAGACTACTGAGATGTACCCAGTGAGAGATGCATTACAGGGAACCCCTTTAGACTACTGAGATGTACCCAGTGAGAGATGCATTACAGGGAACCCCTTTAGACTACTGAGATGCATTATAGGGAACCCCTTTAGACTACTGAGATGCATTATAGGGAACCCCTTTAGACTACTGAGATGTACCCAGTGTGAGATGCATTATAGGGAACCCCTTTAGACTACTGAGATGCACCCAGTGGGAGATGCATTATAGGGAACCCCTTTAGACTACTGAGATGTACCCAGTGGAAGATGCATTATAGGGAACCCCTTTAGACTACTGAGATGCATTATAGGGAACCCCTTTAGACTACTGAGATGTACCCAGTGAGAGATGCATTATAGGGAACTCCTTTAGACTACTGAGAAACATTATAGGGAACCCCTTTAGACTACTGAGATGCATTATAGGGAACCCCTTTAGACTATTGAGATGTACCCAGTGGGAGATGCATTATAGGGAACCCCTTTAGACTACTGAGATGCATTATAGGGATCCCCTTTAGACTACTGAGAAACATTATAGGGAACCCCTTTAGACTACTGAGATGCATTATAGGGAACCCCTTTAGACTACTGAGATGTACCCAGTGGGAGATGCATTATAGGGAACCCCTTTAGACTACTGAGATGTACCCAGTGGGAGATGCATTATAGGGAACCCCTTTAGACTACTGAGATTTACCCAGTGGGAGATGCATTATAGGGAACCCCTTTAGACTACTGAGATGTACCCAGTGGGAGATGCATTATAGGGAACCCCTTTAGACTACTGAGAAACATTATAGGGAACCCCTTTAGACTACTGAGATGCATTATAGGGAACCCCTTTAGACTATTGAGATGTACCCAGTGGGAGATGCATTATAGGGAACCCTTTAGACTACTGAGATGCATTATAGGGAACCCCTTTAGACTATTGAGATGTACCCAGTGGGAGATGCATTATAGGGAACCCCTTTAGACTACTGAGATGTACCCAGTGGGAGATGCATTATAGGGAACCCCTTTAGACTACTGAGATGTACCCAGTGGGAGATGCATTATAGGGAACCCCTTTAGACTACTGAGATGTACCCAGTGGGAGATGCATTATAGGGAACCCCTTTAGACTACTGAGATGTACCCAGTGGGAGATGCATTATAGGGAACCCCTTTAGACTACTGAGATGCATTATAGGGAACCCCTTTAGACTACTGAGATGCATTATATCGAACCCCTTTAGACTACTGAGATGCATTATATCGAACCCCTTTAGACTACTGAGATGCATTATATCGAACCCCTTTAGACTACTGAGATGCACCCAGTGGGAGATGCATTACAGGGAACCCCTTTAGACTACTGAGATGCATTATATCGAACCCCTTTAGACTACTGAGATGCACCCAGTGGGAGATGCATTACAGGGAACCCCTTTAGACTACTGAGATGCATTATATCGAACCCCTTTAGACTACTGAGATGCACCCAGTGGGAGATGCATTACAGGGAACCCCTTTAGACTACTGAGATGCACCCAGTGGGAGATGCATTATAGGGAACCCCTTTAGACTACTGAGAAACATTACAGGGAACCCCTTTAGACTACTGAGAAACATTACAGGGAACCCCTTTAGACTACTGAGAAACATTACAGGGAACCCCTTTAGACTACTGAGATGTACCCAGTGAGAGATGCATTACAGGGAACCCCTTTAGACTACTGAGATGCATTATAGGGAACCCCTTTAGACTACTGAGATGCATTATAGGGAACCCCTTTAGACTACTGAGATGTACCCAGTGTGAGATGCATTATAGGGAACCCCTTTAGACTACTGAGATGCACCCAGTGGGAGATGCATTATAGGGAACCCCTTTAGACTACTGAGATGCATTATAGGGAACCCCTTTAGACTACTGAGATGTACCCAGTGAGAGATGCATTATAGGGAACCCCTTTAGACTACTGAGATGTACCCAGTGGGAGATGCATTATAGGGAACCCCTTTAGACTACTGAGAAACATTATAGGGAACCCCTTTAGACTACTGAGATGCATTATAGGGAACCCCTTTAGACTATTGAGATGTACCCAGTGGGAGATGCATTATAGGGAACCCCTTTAGACTACTGAGATGTACCCAGTGAGAGATGCATTATAGGGAACCCCTTTAGACTACTGAGATGCATTATAGGGAACCCCTTTAGACTACTGAGATGCATTATAGGGAACCCCTTTAGACTACTGAGATGTACCCAGTGGGAGATGCATTACAGGGAACCCCTTTAGACTATTGAGATGTACCCAGTGGGAGATGCATTATAGGGAACCCCTTTAGACTACTGAGATGTACCCAGTGGGAGATGCATTATAGGGAACCCCTTTAGACTACTGAGATGCATTATAGGGAACCCCTTTAGACTATTGAGATGTACCCAGTGGGAGATGCATTACAGGGAACCCCTTTAGACTACTGAGATGTACCCAGTGGGAGATGCATTATAGGGAACCCCTTTAGACTACTGAGATGTACCCAGTGGGAGATGCATTATAGGGAACCCCTTTAGACTACTGAGATGTACCCAGTGGGAGATGCATTACAGGGAACCCCTTTAGACTACTGAGATGTACCCAGTGGGAGATGCATTATAGGGAACCCCTTTAGACTATTGAGATGTACCCAGTGGGAGATGCATTACAGGGAACCCCTTTAGACTACTGAGATGTACCCAGTGAGAGATGCATTACAGGGAACCCCTTTAGACTACTGAGATGTACCCAGTGGGAGATGCATTATAGGGAACCCCTTTAGACTACTGAGATGCATTATATCGAACCCCTTTAGACTACTGAGATGCATTATATCGAACCCCTTTAGACTACTGAGATGCACCCAGTGGGAGATGCATTATAGGGAACCCCTTTAGACTACTGAGATGTATCCAGTGGGAGATGCATTATAGGGAACCCCTTTAGACTACTGAGATGTACCCAGTGGGAGATGCATTATAGGGAACCCCTTTAGACTACTGAGATGTACCCAGTGGGAGATGCATTACAGGGAACCCCTTTAGACTACTGAGATGTACCCAGTGAGAGATGCATTACAGGGAACCCCTTTAGACTACTGAGATGTACCCAGTGGGAGATGCATTACAGGGAACCCCTTTAGACTACTGAGATGTACCCAGTGGGAGATGCATTATAGGGAACCCCTTTAGACTACTGAGATGCATTATAGGGAACCCCTTTAGACTACTGAGATGTACCCAGTGGGAGATGCATTATAGGGAACCCCTTTAGACTATTGAGATGTACCCAGTGGGAGATGCATTACAGGGAACCCCTTTAGACTACTGAGATGTACCCAGTGAGAGATGCATTACAGGGAACCCCTTTAGACTACTGAGATGTACCCAGTGGGAGATGCATTATAGGGAACCCCTTTAGACTACTGAGATGCATTATATCGAACCCCTTTAGACTACTGAGATGCATTATAGGGAACCCCTTTAGACTACTGAGATGTACCCAGTGAGAGATGCATTATAGGGAACCCCTTTAGACTACTGAGATGTACACAGTGGGAGATGCATTATAGGGAACCCCTTTAGACTACTGAGAAACATTATAGGGAACCCCTTTAGACTACTGAGATGCATTATAGGGAACCCCTTTAGACTACAGAGATGTACCCAGTGGGAGATGCATTATAGGGAACCCCTTTAGACTACTGAGATGCATTATAGGGAACCCCTTTAGACTATTGAGATGTACCCAGTGGGAGATGCATTATAGGGAACCCCTTTAGACTACTGAGATGCACCCAGTGGGAGATGCATTACAGGGAACCCCTTTAGACTACTGAGATGCACCCAGTGGGAGATGCATTACAGGGAACCCCTTTAGACTACTGAGATGTACCCAGTGAGAGATGCATTATAGGGAACCCCTTTAGACTACTGAGATGTACCCAGTGGGAGATGCATTACAGGGAACCCCTTTAGACTATTGAGATGTACCCAGTGGGAGATGCATTATAGGGAACCCCTTTAGACTACTGAGATGTACCCAGTGGGAGATGCATTACAGGGAACCCCTTTAGACTACTGAGATGCATTATATCGAACCCCTTTAGACTACTGAGATGCACCCAGTGGGAGATGCATTACAGGGAACCCCTTTAGACTACTGAGATGCATTATATCGAACCCCTTTAGACTACTGAGATGCACCCAGTGGGAGATGCATTACAGGGAACCCCTTTAGACTACTGAGATGCATTATATCGAACCCCTTTAGACTACTGAGATGCACCCAGTGGGAGATGCATTACAGGGAACCCCTTTAGACTACTGAGATGCACCCAGTGGGAGATGCATTATAGGGAACCCCTTTAGACTACTGAGAAACATTACAGGGAACCCCTTTAGACTACTGAGAAACATTACAGGGAACCCCTTTAGACTACTGAGAAACATTACAGGGAACCCCTTTAGACTACTGAGAAACATTACAGGGAACCCCTTTAGACTACTGAGAAACATTACAGGGAACCCCTTTAGACTACTGAGATGCACCCAGGAGGAGCTACATTATAGAAGCTAGGCTATAATGGAATCCAGGGATAAGGGAGATGGATAGAGAGAGGAGGCAGCGGTTCCCTGATACCTCATTACTCTTCACTAACGACCTTCACACTGATAAACACACTGCAATGAGAACAATGTAATTAGTGAGGGGCTGGGAAGAGTAAGGCAGCAGAGCGCGTTGGTTTTCTCAAACTGATGTAGACTTCAAGTTATGTATTACTTCACATTGTTATTATATTATTCACATAATAATACAGGCTCTTGGTATTTTGCAGCTAGGACCTACACCCTGACAGACTGTTCTCAAACCCAACTCTAACAGTGGCTACAAGCCAGTGAGAAGTGACCACCTGCTACTTTCCATGGAAAAAGCAGCTCTGTCATCAGCCATTGTATACCAGGCAAACACTGTTGGATATTTATAACCCAGAGATACTGGCTGTGGCACCCTGTTTTCCACAGATGCAGCAGTGTTACTGGGAACTGGCCCTACCTGTTATACGTGAACAGGCTAGGGTAGGAAGTCCTACTCAGGGACAACATGACAGTTGATGAGCTTGTTGTAGAGTTAAGCAAATATTCTTCATGTAAGGTAATGCCTAAAACAACAGGGCCTAATCGATGGCCTGAAAACTGATCTGGGTGAAGTTTTACCATTAGGGGGTTTAAGAATAAACTGCTTCAAGGTCATCAGCATTCTTAGTCGCATGAGGGGATGATTATAGCACCCCAGTGTGTGTGTGTGTGTGTGTATGCCTGGTGAGTCCAGGGAATGGAGATGAGTGTTGTTTTGGATAGGGATCAGGAGAGAGAGAGGCAGGGTGACAATCAGTTTGTGTGGATTAGCAGGAGGCCTGGTAGGGGTGCTGGGGCTCCTGACGTTGCCAACCAAGTCACAGCTGCGATAACAGTAGGTGTGTGTGTGTGTGTGTGTGTGTGTGTGTGTGTGTGTGTGTGTGTGTGTGTGTGTGTGTGTGTGACACACACAGGGGATCGGCAGAAATAGAAGGACTCAGGCCTCTGATACACAGAGTTCCTCCTCATAGCAGGGAGCACGAAACACAGCTGGTTGGTAACAACCCTGGCCTTTTGTGGACATCTCCATCAATAGAGGTCTGAAACAACCACCGGACACGGGGCCAAAGACAAAGCATCACTGCAGAGGAGGTGCCGAGTGCTCATTGGTCATCCTCTCCGCTACGGTCGACCAGGTGATGTTCCTTGAAGAAATGAATCACTTTGTTGATGAAGAGTTTGATTATGTAATGGAAGCAGCAGGTGCCGGGCTGAAAGATGAAACCAGACACGACATTGTTGATGCTGACAGAGAGGGCAGACGGCATCGTATCAGTCTGGAGTCCTTTCCCTTCATCTGTAACTGGTATGAAAGCACGTAAACAGGGGAAAGCAACCGCTCTGTAGATATCCATCACATACAGTCCTAGTCAAAGGTTTGGACACATCTACTCATTCAAGGGTTTTTCTTTATTTTTACTATTTTCTACACTGTATAATAATAGCGAAGACATCAAAACTATGAAGTAACACATACAGAATCATGCAGCAACCAAAACAGTGTTAAACAAATCAAAATATATTCTATATTTGAGATTCTTCAAAGTAGCCACCCTTTCCCTTGATGAAAGCTTTGCACACTCTTTGCATTCTCTCAACCAGCTTCATGAGGAATGCTTTTCCAACAGTCTTAAAGGAGTTCCCACATATCCTAAGGACCTGTTGGTTGCTTTTCCTTCACTCTGCGGTCCAACTCATCACAAACCATCTCAATTGGGTTGAGGTCGGGTGATTGTGGAGGCCAGGTCATTTGAATTATAAATAAATCAGACAGTGTCACCAGCAAAGCACCCCCACACCATCACACCTCCTCCATGCTTCACGATGGGAACCACACATGCAGAGATCATCCGTTCACCTACTGTGCGTCTCACAAAGACATGGCGGTTGGAACCAAAAATCTCAAATTTGGACTCATCAGACCAAAGGACATATTTCCACCGGTCTAATGTCCATTGCTCGTGTTTCTTGGACCAAGCAAGTCTCTTCTTATTATTAGTGTCCTTTAGTAATGGTTTCTTTGCAACAATTCAACCATGAAGGCCTGTTTCACACAGGTTCCTCTGAAAAGTTGATGTTGAGATGTGTCTGTTACTTGAACTCCGTAAAACATTTATTTGGGCTGCAACCTGAGGTGCAGTTAACTCTAATGAACTTATGCTCTGCAGCAGAGAGAACTCTGGGTCTTCCTTTCCTGTGGCGGTACTCATGAGAGCCAGTTTCATCATAGCGCTTGATGGTTTTTGTGACTGCACTTGAAGAAACTTTCAAAGTTCTTGACATTTTTCAGATTGATTGACCTTCATGTCTTAAAGTAATGATGGACTGTCATTTCTCTTTGCTTATTTGAGCTGTTCTTGCCATAATATGAACTTGATCTTTTACCAAATAGGGCTATCTGTATACCACCCCTACCTTCTCACAACTCAACTGATTGGCTCAAACGCACTAAGAAGGAAATACATTCCACAAATTACTGTTTAACAAGGCACAACTGTTAATTAAAATGCATTCCAGATGACTATCTCATGATGCTGGTTGAGAGAATGCCAAGAGTGTGCAAAGCTGTCATCAAGGCAAAGGGTGGCTACTTTGAAGAATCTGAAATTGAAAATATATTTGGATTTTGTTTAACACTTTTGTGGTTACTACATGATTCCATATGTGTTATTTCATAGTTTTGATATCTTCACTATTATTCTACAATGTAGAAAATAGTAAAAATAAAGAAAAACACTGGAATGAGTAGATGTGTCTAAACTTTTGACTGGTACTGTATGTGTTTACAGATCAGCGCTGATATAGTAGAGGAAGCAAGGAGAGGAAGCCACTTTAGACTAACGAGATGTAGGCCCTACCCCCAACCTAGTCATCTGGGGTGTCTTCAGACACTACAGCAGACGACTGGACATCGAAACCACCAAGGACAGTTTGTGAAAGAGAGAATTGAACCAGTGGTGCACCAACGAAACCTCCCTAAACAGTCTGTTTTCCTGGAAACCAATCTAATAATGAAGAGGTGGTCATAGTGTTTATGGAGAATGAACAGAAATGACCAGTGTTTACCACCAAGGTAATAAAGCACAGGGCTGTTTAGCTCCCCAACTGTTGAGGTAGCAAAATAGCTTGTCTCCCATTCTGTAATTCAACAACAATTCCTGTAAAGGTGTTTCGAAGCGGTGTGGTGGGCTGGTGTGAGCCTGGGTGTTGGGTAACCAGGGACAAGCGCAGCAGAGCGGTTTAGCGTCATTTACACGTGATTAAAAACTGGGCCTTAACTGGAAGCAGCAGGTCTGTCTGGAATGGGGTTCTCGAGCTGATACGCACAGAGGAGACATACAGGAGCCTCAAGTCTAACACACACAGTAATGAGACCCATGGCCAAAATAGATGAACACACAGAAACACACAGTAATGAGACCCATGGCCAAAATAGATGCACACACAGAAACACACAGTAATGAGACCCATGGCCAAAATAGATGCACACACAGAAACACACAGTAATGAGACCCATGGCCAAAATAGATGCACACACAGAAACACACAGTAATGAGACCCATGGCCAAAATAGATGCACACACAGAAACACACAGTGCTGCTAGTTCATTTACGGCACCTAACTACCTGTCTACTCTAAGCCAGGTCTAATAGGTAGCTTTAAGCCCGCAGTGGGCCCTTTACCCACTATAGGCCTGCGGTGAAAAGGTTTACAGCATAAACATCTGCAGAACAGAGGGACATTCTCCATCACCAAGGGAGCTGCATCCTGTAGTCGAGCTCCGGGGGGGAACGTTTCAATAACAGCTATAGGTTGAGACAGAGAATACGAAGAAAATAAAAGTATTGATTTCTAAATGGTAGGCCTACCTAAAACCTTCATCAACACAACCAAATGATTCTTTTTGCAATATATGACATGTATTTATTAGACTGTTAGAATGCATTGGCTCAGAACGGATTACTAGATGCATACTTTTTTAGTGTCAGATATACACAATATTATATGACAAGATCCAGCTAAAAAAAAGGACCATATGCATTTCAGCTAAAATAACAAGCCAATGTTGATCTCCCAGGAAAAGTTAGCTAGCAATAGCAAGCTAGCTAAATGTGTTTTTGCCATGCCCCAAAACTGGTATAGTTGGTTTTGCATTTTCAACCTGCGTGTCATGTACACATCTGTTGGGGATGTACATAATCAACATGCGCGTGGCCGCTGTAGTCAGCATGTCATCAATGTATGAAATGTTTCTTGTTTTCAAATGCAAACTCGTTTTGGCTTTAGTTGTGTTCAATTTGCAGTGTACAAATGATTACAATTATGCTCCAGCCCCCCCGACCATCAAAACTCGTCCCAGCGGCTGAATGTAGTTTCCTACCCGTCCTATAGCTTCTCATGCCTTGTCATACCACCCTTCCCCTTTGACCCCCAAGATGCCATTAGTGCATGGAAAGGCAATGTGACCATTAGTCTAACAAGATCAGATGCTGAAGTACCTAAGAGACTAGCTGACCCCTCCTCCACCCACACCCCCACACCCTCACCCCCCACTTCTGGTCTGTAATTTAATTTCTCCCTACATGCATGGCTCGACAAAGGACCTTTGTGCCAAGCTGTACGAGTGAGTGAGTGAGTGAGTGAGTGAGTGAGTGAGTGAGTGAGTGAGTGAGTGAGTGAGTGAGTGAGTGAGTGAGTGAGTGAGTGAGTGAGTGAGTGAGTGAGTGAGTGAGTGAGTGAGTGAGAGAGAGAGAGAAAGGGGCAGGGCCAGTTTAATAAAAGGATTATACAAATGCTATACATCGATATCCTCATTTTTTTTTTCTCCCCCCAATTTCGATCTTGTCTCATCACTGCATCTCCCCAACGGGATCGGGAGGTGAAGGTTGAATCATGCGTCCTTCGAAGACCACGCTTCTTAACACCCATCCTCTTAACCAGGAAGCCAGCCGCACCAAAGGAAACACTGTTCACCTGACGACCCAAGGAGTCGCTAGAGCACAATGAGCCAAGTAAAGCCCCCCCCGGCCAAACCCTCCCCTAACACCCGGACAATGCTGGGCCAATTGTGTGCCGCCCTATGGGACTCCCGATCACATCCGGTTGTGATATAGCCCTGGTTCGAATCCGGGTCTGTAGTGACGCCTCTAGCAATGCGATGAAGTGCCTTAGACCGCTGCACCACTCGGGAGGCCACAATAACTTTCTTTCGCTGTTCACCACACAGTAAAGAGAGTACTGTAGCTGTTCACCACACAGTAAAGACAATACTGTAGCTGTTCACCACACAGTAAAGACAGTACTGTAGCTGTTTACCACACAGTAAAGACAGTACTGTAGCTGTTCACCACACAGTAAAGACAGTACTGTAGCTGTTTACCACACAGTAAAGACAGTACTGTAGCTGTTCACCACACAGTAAAGACAGTACTGTAGCTGTTCACCACACAGTAAAGACAGTACTGTAGCTGTTCACCACACAGTAAAGACAGTACTGTAGCTGTTTACCACACAGTAAAGACAGTACTGTAGCTGTTCACCACACAGTAAAGACAATACTGTAGCTGTTTACCACACAGTAAAGACAGTACTGTAGCTGTTCACCACACAGTAAAGACAGTACTGTAGCTGTTCACCACACAGTAAAGACAGTACTGTAGCTGTTTACCTCACACAGTAAAGACAGTACTGTAGCTGTTTACCACACAGTAAAGACAGTACTGTAGCTGTTCACCACACAGTAAAGACAGTACTGTAGCTGTTCACCACACAGTAAAGACAGTACTGTAGCTGTTCACCACACAGTAAAGACAGTACTGTAGCTGTTCACCACACAGTAAAGACAGTACTGTAGCTGTTCACCACACAGTAAAGACAGTACTGTAGCTGTTTACCACACAGTAAAGACAGTACTGTAGCTGTTATCCACACAGTAAAGACAATACTGTAGCTGTTTACCACACAGTAAAGACAGTACTGTAGCTGTTCACCACACAGTAAAGACAATACTGTAGCTGTTCACCACACAGTAAAGACAATACTGTAGCTGTTTACCTCACACAGTAAAGACAGTACTGTAGCTGTTTACCTCACACAGTAAAGACAGTACTGTAGCTGTTCACCACACAGTAAAGACAATACTGTAGCTGTTTACCACACAGTAAGGACAGTACTGTAGCTGTTCACCACACAGTAAAAACAATACTGTAGCTGTTTACCTCACACAGTAAAGACAGTACTGTAGCTGTTCACCACACAATAAAGACAATACTGTAGCTGTTTACCTCACACAGTAAAGACAGTACTGTAGCTGTTTACCTCACACAGTAAAGACAGTACTGTAGCTGTTCACCACACAGTAAAGACACTACTGTAGCTGTTTACTACACAGTAAAGACAGTACTGTAGCTGTTCACCACACAGTAAAGACAATACTGTAGCTGTTTACCACAGAGTAAAGACAGCACTGTAGCTGTTCACCACACAGTAAAGACAATACTGTAGCTGTTTACCTCACACAGTAAAGACAGTACTGTAGCTGTTCACCACACAATAAAGACAATAGTGTAGCTGTTTACCTCACACAGTAAAGACAGTACTGTAGCTGTTCACCACACAATAAAGACAATACTGTAGCTGTTTACCTCACACAGTAAAGACAGTACTGTAGCTGTTTACCTCACACAGTAAAGACAGTACTGTCGCTGTTTACCACACAGTAAAGACAATACTGTAGCTGTTTACCTCACACAGTAAAGACAATACTGTAGCTGTTTACCTCACACAGTAAAGACAGTACTGTAGCTGTTTACCTCACACAGTAAAGACAATACTGTAGCTGTTTACCTCACACAGTAAAGACAGTACTGTAGCTGTTTACCTCACACAGTAAAGACAGTACTGTAGCTGTTTACCTCACACAGTAAAGACAGTACTGTAGCTGTTTACCTCACACAATAAAAACAATACTGTAGCTGTTTACCTCACACAGTAAAGACAGTACTGTAGCTGTTTACCTCACACAGTAAAGACAATACTGTAGCTGTTCACCACACAGTAAAGACAATACTGTAGCTGTTTACCTCACATAGTAAAGACAGTACTGTAGCTGTTTATCACACACAGTAAAGACAGTACTGTAGCTGTTTACCTCACACAGTAAAGACAGTACTGTAGCTGTTTACCTCACACAATAAAAACAATACTGTAGCTGTTTACCTCACACAGTAAAGACAGTACTGTAGCTGTTTACCTCACACAGTAAAGACAATACTGTAGCTGTTCACCACACAGTAAAGACAATACTGTAGCTGTTTACCTCACATAGTAAAGACAGTACTGTAGCTGTTTATCACACACAGTAAAGACAGTACTGTAGCTGTTTACCTCACATAGTAAAGACAGTACTGTAGCTGTTTACCACACAGTAAAGACAGTACTGTAGCTGTTTACCACACAGTAAAGACAATACTGTAGCTGTTTACCTCACATAGTAAAGACAGTACTGTAGCTGTTTATCTCACACAGTAAAGAGAGAGAGGGAGAGAGAGAGAGAGAGAGAGAGAGAGAGAGAGAGAGAGAGAGAGAGAGAGAGAGAGAGAGAGAGATTAGGCTCAACCAACCATGGGGGTTTAACAATGGCTGAGAAAATAACAGGCTTGATATTGGGTCAGTGTGGTGGTACTGTAGAGACTCTGAATGAGCTGATTTTCTGCCACACAGATACACACAATGTCCAACGAATGGAGACTGGATTTTCTTTTGTCTTTGAGACTATTTGGCTGTTTGCGTTGACAAGATGTGCGGTTGGCAATTATGTTCTCTATTCAAAACACTTGAATCGTTTCTAAAGCAGTGTGGAATCATCATCTGACTTGTGTGTTCTGTTAATGAAATGCTGTATATAATGGATTGAATTGGCAAGTTTGGCAAGTATCACAAATTGAGCTGGCGTTCCTATTTGGACAGCTTTAGCCAAACAGTGCTCTATCTCCATATATGCTACTTTCTGTAGCATATGCTATTTGATACTGGGTGCAGGTCCTGGGCAATAGATGAAAACACAGGAATGTGCGTATGAACACACATCACCATGTGGTACCACTTAGAGTGGTGGTTCCAATGTCACCTAAGTAACGCTAAGGCAAAACACACTGTGTTTTCATTCAGTCTATCAGCCATTTAAACTTCTGCTCCCCGCCCCTGTCAATCTCTCAACACACACACTTTTACTGATCTTGTGTTTACTGGGAGGGGGGGTTACTCCGCCTCTGCTCCACTATCACCAGGTGTTTCAGTGTTCCTGTTGGAGGCCTGAGGAGAGAGCTAGATCTCAGATAACGATGCAAAACAGCAGCCTCAAGGAGTTCAGGGACCTCTGCTCTCAACACAGCCGAACGTCAACAACAACTGGGTGGGACAAGGCAGAAATGGAGCAGGACGCCGTAAATACACACACACACACAGTGACTTGAGATTAGTCAGATATTTTCTACATACACAGACCATAATAAAAGTTAGGCTACATTCCTCTGTTCCACTGTCCTGTTTTACAAAATAGGCCTAAAGTCAAAGATTGATCGTTTGTTACATTTCCTAGTTAATCTTGTTCAAATCTAAAAAGCTTTTAAAAGCTTCATTCCGTCTCAAGTCGACCTAGTTCTAATTAAAATAGAATTCTCAGGATGAATATTTTTAGGCAGTATGTGTGCATGAGTGTACATGCATGTGAACGCAAACACAAGCCAATGAGATTAAATCAACTCGAACTGCAAGTCGGTTGATATTTAAGGGGCCCGTGGCTGAGAAGCGCTAGGGGTTATTTTTACAGAAAGCTATAGGTAACTCATCTGGCACGACAAGGCAACAGACCCTCAGGAGGGTTGTGTGTGTGTGTCTGAGGGGGAGACATGGAGGTGGGTTACAAGAGGGTGTAGACACAGGTTAAACTCACACACCTGGCCTTTTTATGGAAACCAAAATAAGGGACATAAGGGACAGAAGACAGGGGCACTATTGTGCTGAAGGGGGCTGTGAAAAGCCATCAACTAGTCTACACTTTAAATACCCCTAGTATAGTTGTCTGGGGTTTGCTATGGCTGGCCAGGTCTCAAGTCATACGTTATTAAGCACCTTTTTTTCCATTTTCGACTAAAATGTCATACCCAAATCTAACTGCATGTCGCTCAGGCCCTGAAGCAAGGATATGCATTTTCTTGGTACCATTTGAAAGGAAACACTTTGAAGCTTGTTGAACTGTGAAAGGAATGTAGGAGAATATAACACAATAGATCTGGTAAAAGATAATACAAAGAAAAAAACAACCATTTGTATTTTTTTGTACCTTAATATTTGAAATGCAAGAGAAAGGCCATAATGTATTATTCCAGCCCATATGCTATTTAGATTTTGGCCACTAGATGGCAGCAGTGTATATGCAACGTTTTAGACTGATCCAATGAACCATTTCATTGCGGTTCAAAATTTTGACTCAAGACTGCCCAAATGTGCCTAATTTGTTTATAAATAACGTTCAAAATTGTGCACTCTCCTCAAACAATAGCATGGTATTATTTCACTGTAATAACTACTGTAAATAGGACAGTGCAGTTAGATTAACAAGAATGTACGCTTTCTGACAATATCAGATATGTCTATGTCCTGGGAAATTTTCTTGTTACTTACAACCTCTTGATAATCGCATTAGCCTATGTTAGCTCAACCGTCCCGTGGAAGGGACACCGATCCCGAAGAAGTTGACTGGCCTCAGACTGCGCTACCTCAACTTCCTGGATTGAAAATCTTTGATTAGAAGAGATCTGTGTACTGTCACAATATTAAAGCAAAGAAGGATGAGGGGCTCCAGACAATAACAACTTGGCATGCATCACTCTGAAGAAGGCTAGTCTAAATACCAGGGTCTTATTCACTAGGCATGAAATGGAAGCAAACAGGCCAAAACTGGGAAGCAGGCTCTCTATGTGAACTTTTTTGTTCTGGTGCACTTAAATGATTAGGACCCTGGAGTGTAGCACAGGAAAGAGTGAGCCTAGCTTCCTGATGAAGACATCATAGCAGACACAGATGGACTCCAGGTTTCATACCACTGTGTGTTGCTACCAAGTGGAGTCCACATATTGTACTATAAGCTATAGCCAGTAGTTCCAGGAAGAGAGTTCACAACTAATAACAGCCCGCCTGGAGCCCCCTCCCTGAAAATAGGCTTAAAACCTTTTGTAACTCTTGGGACCAACCAAAACATACACTGGAAAATGGAATTTAAAAGATCAGGAAAACTAATCGGATTGTTTTTAGAGCTAAGGACCGGCTGAGAATATGTCAGTAAGTGACACCATTTCATGGGGTCTGTGTTTCCATGAAATATGTTTTTGGCTGAGTTTCTGCTCCTAGAACTTAATAGAATGGGCTGAGTCCAGCAATCCAAATAAACCAATCACTGTCAATGTCTCCTCCAAGGCACGTACTTCACTCAACCTCCCCATATGGACACCAAGGCCAGACCACCCGACACATGACACACTAGTAGAAATGTTGGCACAACGCTGAGGAAATGTTACTGTTTGGGGCCCAAATGCAGAACCGCCACTAGGGAGATCGATCTGGAGCGTAAATCCAACCTGTGTTGCACATGGGGACCAAGAAAACTATGTGATGACAAGGCACGATGTGAAGGAAAACCGTTCAGCGTTTCTGTTTTCTCCATGGGTATTTATGGGTATTGTGTTTGTTACACGTGGTTTGGGAGGCGAGGGCCGGCGCGGTTCTATTTATGGGAAAAGACCGAACTGCTTCCCAGTTCTGCTCTCACAACTTATTCAAGACAGTCACGCCATTATGGTCTCAAAAGCAATCAAATGGGACAAATGATTGCCTTGCCGCTGTCATGCCACATAGATCAGAGGTAATGAAACCCATCCACTCTGTCCTCCAAAATACATCAGTCATCAGTAACTCTTATGAATCCCTCTCGATCACTAGAGTCTATATTTAAAGATCCAGGATCTTAAGCACAACAAATTCATAACCTATAGCATCAAATGGATTCGTAACATATCATACAAATTGCACCACAAAATTTAATAATGTTTTTTGCAGGACGTAACATATATACAAAATGGATGATGATACAGAATTTGATCGTGAGCACCACTTTCAAAACTACTGGCTGAAATTATACAAAAGTTTGAGAGTACATCTTTAACTCACTTGCAAATGGGCAGATATTCACTATGCCCAAATCGGGTTGTCATTTAATCTCCACTCACTGTCACTGCTCTGAAAACATTGGATAGGTGACATTCATCTGGTGAGAATCCATCAAGCCTTTCATCTGTTAGCTGTCATGAAGGAAAAGAGAGCGAGAGGAAAGGAGGCCATCCAAGAATATTGGAAAGTGGCTGCTAAGGAGTTCCATAATGAATGTAAAAATACCTTGTAGCCAAAGGGGAGGTCAATGGGGGACTAAATGTAACACCCTTGTCTGAGGCACCATTCTGTTCTCCACGCACGCACGCACGCACGCACGCACGCACGCACGCACGCACGCACGCACACACACATTAGAGCTGGGAAGATATACCAAAAATGATTGACACTGACCATACCGATCACTTATCGCAGGCATTTGGCTGATATCGTTCATTATGATAGGTAGCCTATACTATAGAAATGTGAAGTTTGAAATGAAATAAGTTTGCTAATATGGGTTAATGGGAAAAATGATGGCTACAACCATCAAACTAGTAGTAGTACTTTAAAGGATAATACAATCAAATAAAACGGCCGTGCACATTGTTATAGATGTATAGTTCTATTCATCGTTATCGCATTAATTCAGGCAATTTATCACAATGTGGATTTTTTTTAAACATATCGCCCTGCTCTAAACGCACACAGATGTCGTTTCCAGGAATTATTAAGTACAGGACAGTGGACACTAGCCTCTAAAACAGGGTTCACCAACAGATGTCGTTTCCAGGAATTATTAAGTACAGGACAGTGGACACTAGCCTCTAAAACATGGTTCACCAACAGATGTCGTTTCCAGGAATTATTAAGTACAGGACAGTGGACACTAGCATCTAAAACAGGGTTTACCAACAGATGTCGTTTCCAGGAATTAATAAGTACAGGACAGTGGACACTAGCCTCTAAAACATGGTTCACCAACAGATGTCGTTTCCAGGAATTATTAAGTACAGGACAGTGGACACTAGCCTCTAAAACAGGGTTCACCAACAGATGTCGTTTCCAGGAATTATTAAGTACAGGACAGTGGACACTAGCCTCTAAAACATGGTTCACCAACAGATGTCGTTTCCAGGAATTATTAAGTACAGGACAGTGGACACTAGCCTCTAAAACATGGTTCACCAACAGATGTCGTTTCCAGGAATTATTAAGTACAGGACAGTGGACACTAGCCTCTAAAACATGGTTCACCAACAGATGTCGTTTCCAGGAATTATTAAGTACAGGACAGTGGACACTAGCCTCTAAAACAGGGTTCACCAACAGATGTCGTTTCCAGGAATTAATAAGTACAGGACAGTGGACACTAGCCTCTAAAACAGGGTTCACCAACAGATGTCGTTTCCAGGAATTATTAAGTACAGGACAGTGGACACTAGCCTCTAAAACAGGGTTCACCAACAGATGTCGTTTCCAGGAATTAATAAGTACAGGACAGTGGACACTAGCCTCTAAAACATGGTTCACCAACAGATGTCGTTTCCATGAATTATTAAGTACAGGACAGTGGACACTAGCCTCTAAAACATGGTTCACCAACAGATGTCGTTTCCAGGAATTATTAAGTACAGGACAGTGGACACTAGCCTCTAAAACATGGTTCACCAACAGATGTCGTTTCCAGGAATTATTAAGTACAGGACAGTGGACACTAGCCTCTAAAACAGGGTTCACCAACAGATGTCGTTTCCAGGAATTATTAAGTACAGGACAGTGGGCACTAGCCTCTAAAACATGGTTCACCAACAGATGTCGTTTCCAGGAATTATTAAGTACAGGACAGTGGACACTAGCCTCTAAAACAGGGTTCACCAACAGATGTCGTTTCCAGGAATTAATAAGTACAGGACAGTGGACACTAGCCTCTAAAACATGGTTCACCAACAGATGTCGTTTCCAGGAATTATTAAGTACAGGACAGTGGACACTAGCCTCTAAAACAGGGTTCACCAACAGATGTCGTTTCCAGGAATTATTAAGTACAGGACAGTGGGCACTAGCCTCTAAAACATGGTTCACCAACAGATGTCGTTTCCAGGAATTATTAAGTACAGGACAGTGGACACTAGCCTCTAAAACAGGGTTCACCAACAGATGTCGTTTCCAGGAATTATTAAGTACAGGACAGTGGACACTAGCCTCTAAAACAGGGTTCACCAACAGATGTCGTTTCCAGGAATTATTAAGTACAGGACAGTGGACACTAGCCTCTAAAACATGGTTCACCAACAGATGTCGTTTCCAGGAATTATTAAGTACAGGACAGTGGACACTAGCCTCTAAAACAGGGTTCACCAACAGATGTCGTTTCCAGGAATTATTAAGTACAGGACAGTGGGCACTAGCCTCTAAAACATGGTTCACCAACAGATGTCGTTTCCAGGAATTATTAAGTACAGGACAGTGGACACTAGCCTCTAAAACATGGTTCACCAACAGATGTCGTTTCCAGGAATTATTAAGTACAGGACAGTGGACACTAGCCTCTAAAACAGGGTTCACCAACAGATGTCGTTTCCAGGAATTATTAAGTACAGGACAGTGGGCACTAGCCTCTAAAACATGGTTCACCAACAGATGTCGTTTCCAGGAATTATTAAGTACAGGACAGTGGACACTAGCCTCTAAAACAGGGTTCACCAACAGATGTCGTTTCCAGGAATTATTAAATACAGGACAGTGGACACTAGCCTCTAAAAAAGGGTTCACCAACAGATGTCGTTTCCAGGAATTATTAAGTACAGGACAGTGGACACTAGCCTCTAAAACAGGGTTCACCAACAGATGTCGTTTCCAGGAATTATTAAGTACAGGACAGTGGACACTAGCCTCTAAAACAGGGTTCACCAACAGATGTCGTTTCCAGGAATTATTAAGTACAGGACAGTGGACACTAGCCTCTAAAACATGGTTCACCAACAGATGTCGTTTCCAGGAATTATTAAGTACAGGACAGTGGACACTAGCCTCTAAAACATGGTTCACCAACAGATGTCGTTTCCAGGAATTATTAAGTACAGGACAGTGGACACTAGCCTCTAAAACATGGTTCACCAACAGATGTCGTTTCCAGGAATTATTAAGTACAGGACAGTGGACACTAGCCTCTAAAACATGGTTCACCAACAGATGTCGTTTCCAGGAATTATTAAGTACAGGACAGTGGACACTAGCCTCTAAAACAGGGTTCACCAACAGATGTCGTTTCCAGGAATTATTAAGTACAGGACAGTGGACACTAGCCTCTAAAACATGGTTCACCAACAGATGTCGTTTCCAGGAATTAATAAGTACAGGACAGTGGACACTAGCCTCTAAAACATGGTTCACCAACAGATGTCGTTTCCAGGAATTATTAAGTACAGGACAGTGGACACTAGCCTCTAAAACAGGGTTCACCAACAGATGTCGTTTCCAGGAATTATTAAGTACAGGACAGTGGACACTAGCCTCTAAAACAGGGTTCACCAACAGATGTCGTTTCCAGGAATTATTAAGTACAGGACAGTGGACACAAGCCTCTAAAACAGGGTTCACCAACAGATGTCGTTTCCAGGAATTATTAAGTACAGGACAGTGGACACTAGCCTCTAAAACAGGGTTCACCAACAGATGTCGTTTCCAGGAATTATTAAGTACAGGACAGTGGACACTAGCCTCTAAAACATGGTTCACCAACAGATGTCGTTTCCAGGAATTATTAAGTACAGGACAGTGGACACTAGCCTCTAAAACATGGTTCACCAACAGATGTCGTTTCCAGGAATTATTAAGTACAGGACAGTGAACACTAGCCTCTAAAACATGGTTCACCAACAGATGTCGTTTCCAGGAATTATTAAGTACAGGACAGTGGACACTAGCCTCTAAAACATGGTTCACCAACAGATGTCGTTTCCAGGAATTATTAAGTACAGGACAGTGGACACTAGCCTCTAAAACAGGGTTCACCAACAGATGTCGTTTCCAGGAATTATTAAGTACAGGACAGTGGACACTAGCCTCTAAAACAGGGTTCACCAACAGATGTCGTTTCCAGGAATTATTAAGTACAGGACAGTGGACACAAGCCTCTAAAACAGGGTTCACCAACAGATGTCGTTTCCAGGAATTATTAAGTACAGGACAGTGGACACTAGCCTCTAAAACAGGGTTCACCAACAGATGTCGTTTCCAGGAATTATTAAGTACAGGACAGTGGACACTAGCCTCTAAAACATGGTTCACCAACAGATGTCGTTTCCAGGAATTATTAAGTACAGGACAGTGGACACTAGCCTCTAAAACATGGTTCACCAACAGATGTCGTTTCCAGGAATTATTAAGTACAGGACAGTGGACACTAGCCTCTAAAACATGGTTCACCAACAGATGTCGTTTCCAGGAATTATTAAGTACAGGACAGTGGACACTAGCCTCTAAAACAGGGTTCACCAACAGATGTCGTTTCCAGGAATTATTAAGTACAGGACAGTGGACACTAGCCTCTAAAACATGGTTCACCAACAGATGTCGTTTCCAGGAATTATTAAGTACAGGACAGTGGACACTAGCCTCTAAAACATGGTTCACCAACAGATGTCGTTTCCAGGAATTATTAAGTACAGGACAGTGGACACTAGCATCTAAAACATGGTTCACCAACAGATGTCGTTTCCAGGAATTATTACAGTGCCTTGCGAAAGTATTCGGCCCCTTGAACTTTGAGACCTTTTGCCACATTTCAGGCTTCAAACATAAAGATATAAAACTGTATTTTTGTGAAGAATCAACAACAAGTGGGACACAATCATGAAGTGGAACGACATTTATTGGATATTTCAAACTTTTTTAACAAATCAAGAACTGAAAAATTGGGCGTGCAAAATTATTCAGCCCCCTTAAGTTAATACTTTGTAGCGCCACCTTTTGCTGCGATTACAGCTGTAAGTTGCTTGGGGTATGTCTCTATCAGTTTTGCACATCGAGAGACTGAAATATTTTCCCATTCCTCCTTGCAAAACAGCTCGAGCTCAGTGAGGTTGGATGGAGAGCATTTGTGAACAGCAGTTTTCAGTTCTTTCCACAGATTCTCGATTGGATTCAGGTCTGGACTTTGACTTGGCCATTCTAACACCTGGATATGTTTATTTTTGAACCATTCCATTGTAGATTTTGCTTTATGTTTTGGATCATTGTCTTGTTGGAAGAAGACAAATCTCCGTCCCAGTCTCAGGTCTTTTGCAGACTCCATCAGGGTTTCTTCCAGAATGGTCCTGTATTTGGCTCCATCCATCTTCCCATCAATTTTAACCATCTTCCCTGTCCCTGCTGAAGAAAAGCAGGCCCAAACCATGATGCTGCCACCACCATGTTTGATAGTGGGGATGGGGTGTTCAGGGTGATGAGCTGTGTTGCTTTTACGCCAAACATAACGTTTTGCATTGTTGCCAAAAAGTTCAATTTTGGTTTCATCTGACCAGAGCACCTTCTTCCACATGTTTGGTGTGTCTCCCAGGTGGCTTGTGGCAAACTTTAAACAACACTTTTTATGGATATCTTTAAGAAATGGCTTTCTTCTTGCCACTCTTCCATAAAGGCCAGATTTGTGCAATATACGACTGATTGTTGTCCTATGGACAGAGTGTCCCACCTCAGCTGTATATCTCTGCAGTTCATCCAGAGTGATAATGGGCCTCTTGGCTGCATCTCTGATCAGTCTTCTCCTTGTATGAGCTGAAAGTTTAGAGGGACGGCCAGGTCTTGGTAGATTTGCAGAGGTCTGATACTCCTTCCATTTCAATATTATCGCTTGCAGAGTGCTCCTTGGGATGTTTAAAGCTTGGGAAATCTTTTTGTATCCAAATCCGGCTTTAAACTTCTTCACAGCAGTATCTCGGACCTGCCTGGTGTGTTCCTTGTTCTTCATGATGCTCTCTGCGCTTTTAACGGACCTCTGAGACTATCACAGTGCAGGTGCATTTATACGGAGACTTGATTACACACAGGTGGATTGTATTTATCATCATTAGTCATTTAGGTCAACATTGGATCATTCAGAGATCCTCACTGAACTTCTGGAGAGAGTTTGCTGCACTGAAAGTAAAGGGGCTGAATAATTTTGCACGCCCAATTTTTCAGTTTTTGATTCGTTAAAAAAGTTTGAAATATCCAATAAATGTCGTTCCACTTCATGATTGTGTCCCACTTGTTGTTGATTCTTCACAAAAAAATACAGTTTTATATCTTTATGTTTGAAGCCTGAAATGTGGCAAAAGGTTGCAAAGTTCAAGGGGACCGAATACTTTCGCAAGGCACTGTAAGTACAGGACAGTGGACACTAGCCTCTAAAACAGGGTTCACCAACAGATGTCGTTTCCAGGAATTATTAAGTACAGGACAGTGGACACTAGCCTCTAAAACAGGGTTTACCAACAGATGTCGTTTCCAGGAATGATTAAGTACAGGACAGTGGACACTAGCCTCTAAAACATGGTTCACCAACAGATGTCGTTTCCAGGAATTATTAAATACAGGACAGTGGACACTAGCCTCTAAAACATGGTTCACCAACAGATGTCGTTTCCAGGAATTATTAAGTACAGGACAGTGGACACTAGCCTCTAAAACAGGGTTCACCAACAGATGTCGTTTCCAGGAATTATTAAGTACAGGACAGTGGACACTAGCCTCTAAAACATGGTTCACCAACAGATGTCGTTTCCAGGAATTATTAAGTACAGGACAGTGGACACTAGCCTCTAAAACATGGTTCACCAACAGATGTCGTTTCCAGGAATTATTAAGTACAGGACAGTGGACACTAGCCTCTAAAACAGGGTTCACCAACAGATGTCGTTTCCAGGAATTATTAAGTACAGGACAGTGGACACTAGCCTCTAAAACATGGTTCACCAACAGATGTCGTTTCCAGGAATTATTAAGTACAGGACAGTGGACACTAGCCTCTAAAACATGGTTCACCAACAGATGTCGTTTCCAGGAATTATTAAGTACAGGACAGTGGACACTAGCCTCTAAAACATGGTTCACCAACAGATGTTGTTTCCAGGAATTATTAAGTACAGGACAGTGGACACTAGCCTCTAAAACATGGTTCACCAACAGATGTCGTTTCCAGGAATTATTTAGTACAGGACAGTGGGCACTAGCCTCTAAAACAGGGTTCACCAACAGATGTCGTTTCCAGGAATTATTAAGTACAGGACAGTGGACACTAGCCTCTAAAACATGTTTGACCAACAGATGTTGTTTCCAGGAATTATTAAGTACATGACAGTGGACACTAGCCTCTAAAACAGGGTTCACCAACAGATGTCGTTTCCAGGAATTAATAAGTACAGGACAGTGGACACTAGCCTCTAAAACATGGTTCACCAACAGATGTCGTTTCCAGGAATTATTTAGTACAGGACAGTGGGCACTAGCCTCTAAAACAGGGTTCACCAACAGATGTCGTTTCCAGGAATTATTAAGTACATGACAGTGGACACTAGCCTCTAAAACATGGTTGACCAACAGATGTTGTTTCCAGGAATTATTAAGTACAGGACAGTGGACACTAGCCTCTAAAACAGGGTTCACCAACAGATGTCGTTTCCAGGAATTAATAAGTACAGGACAGTGGACACTAGCCTCTAAAACAGGGTTCACCAACAGATGTCGTTTCCAGGAATTATTAAGTACAGGACAGTGGACACTAGCCTCTAAAACATGGTTCACCAACAGATGTCGTTTCCAGGAATTATTAAGTACAGGACAGTGGACACTAGCCTCTAAAACATGGTTCACCAACAGATGTCGTTTCCAGGAATTATTAAGTACAGGACAGTGGGCACTAGCCTCTAAAACATGGTTCACCAACAGATGTCGTTTCCAGGAATTATTAAGTACAGGACAGTGGACACTAGCCTCTAAAACATGGTTCACCAACAGATGTCGTTTCCAGGAATTAATAAGTACAGGACAGTGGACACTAGCCTCTAAAACATGGTTCACCAACAGATGTCGTTTCCAGGAATTATTAAGTACAGGACAGTGGACACTAGCCTCTAAAACAGGGTTCACCAACAGATGTCGTTTCCAGGAATTATTAAGTACAGGACAGTGGACACTAGCCTCTAAAACAGGGTTCACCAACAGATGTCGTTTCCAGGAATTATTAAGTACAGGACAGTGGACACTAGCCTCTAAAACAGGGTTCACCAACAGATGTCGTTTCCAGGAATTATTAAGTACAGGACAGTGGACACAAGCCTCTAAAACAGGGTTCACCAACAGATGTCGTTTCCAGGAATTATTAAGTACAGGACAGTGGACACTAGCCTCTAAAACAGGGTTCACCAACAGATGTCGTTTCCAGGAATTATTAAGTACATGACAGTGGACACTAGCCTCTAAAACAGGGTTCACCAACAGATGTCGTTTCCAGGAATTAATAAGTACAGGACAGTGGACACTAGCCTCTAAAACATGGTTCACCAACAGATGTCGTTTCCAGGAATTATTTAGTACAGGACAGTGGGCACTAGCCTCTAAAACAGGGTTCACCAACAGATGTCGTTTCCAGGAATTATTAAGTACATGACAGTGGACACTAGCCTCTAAAACATGGTTGACCAACAGATGTTGTTTCCAGGAATTATTAAGTACAGGACAGTGGACACTAGCCTCTAAAACAGGGTTCACCAACAGATGTCGTTTCCAGGAATTAATAAGTACAGGACAGTGGACACTAGCCTCTAAAACAGGGTTCACCAACAGATGTCGTTTCCAGGAATTATTAAGTACAGGACAGTGGACACTAGCCTCTAAAACATGGTTCACCAACAGATGTCGTTTCCAGGAATTATTAAGTACAGGACAGTGGACACTAGCCTCTAAAACATGGTTCACCAACAGATGTCGTTTCCAGGAATTATTAAGTACAGGACAGTGGGCACTAGCCTCTAAAACATGGTTCACCAACAGATGTCGTTTCCAGGAATTATTAAGTACAGGACAGTGGACACTAGCCTCTAAAACATGGTTCACCAACAGATGTCGTTTCCAGGAATTAATAAGTACAGGACAGTGGACACTAGCCTCTAAAACATGGTTCACCAACAGATGTCGTATCCAGGAATTATTAAGTACAGGACAGTGGACACTAGCCTCTAAAACAGGGTTCACCAACAGATGTCGTTTCCAGGAATTATTAAGTACAGGACAGTGGACACTAGCCTCTAAAACAGGGTTCACCAACAGATGTCGTTTCCAGGAATTATTAAGTACAGGACAGTGGACACTAGCCTCTAAAACAGGGTTCACCAACAGATGTCGTTTCCAGGAATTATTAAGTACAGGACAGTGGACACAAGCCTCTAAAACAGGGTTCACCAACAGATGTCGTTTCCAGGAATTATTAAGTACAGGACAGTGGACACTAGCCTCTAAAACAGGGTTCACCAACAGATGTCGTTTCCAGGAATTATTAAGTACAGGACAGTGGACACTAGCCTCTAAAACATGGTTCACCAACAGATGTCGTTTCCAGGAATTATTAAGTACAGGACAGTGGACACTAGCCTCTAAAACATGGTTCACCAACAGATGTCGTTTCCAGGAATTATTAAGTACAGGACAGTGGACACTAGCCTCTAAAACATGGTTCACCAACAGATGTCGTTTCCAGGAATTATTAAGTACAGGACAGTGGACACTAGCCTCTAAAACATGGTTCACCAACAGATGTCGTTTCCAGGAATTATTAAGTACAGGACAGTGGACACTAGCCTCTAAAACAGGGTTCACCAACAGATGTCGTTTCCAGGAATTATTAAGTACAGGACAGTGGACACTAGCCTCTAAAACAGGGTTCACCAACAGATGTCGTTTCCAGGAATTATTAAGTACAGGACAGTGGACACAAGCCTCTAAAACAGGGTTCACCAACAGATGTCGTTTCCAGGAATTATTAAGTACAGGACAGTGGACACTAGCCTCTAAAACAGGGTTCACCAACAGATGTCGTTTCCAGGAATTATTAAGTACAGGACAGTGGACACTAGCCTCTAAAACATGGTTCACCAACAGATGTCGTTTCCAGGAATTATTAAGTACAGGACAGTGGACACTAGCCTCTAAAACATGGTTCACCAACAGATGTCGTTTCCAGGAATTATTAAGTACAGGACAGTGGACACTAGCCTCTAAAACATGGTTCACCAACAGATGTCGTTTCCAGGAATTATTAAGTACAGGACAGTGGACACTAGCCTCTAAAACAGGGTTCACCAACAGATGTCGTTTCCAGGAATTATTAAGTACAGGACAGTGGACACTAGCCTCTAAAACATGGTTCACCAACAGATGTCGTTTCCAGGAATTATTAAGTACAGGACAGTGGACACTAGCCTCTAAAACATGGTTCACCAACAGATGTCGTTTCCAGGAATTATTAAGTACAGGACAGTGGACACTAGCATCTAAAACATGGTTCACCAACAGATGTCGTTTCCAGGAATTATTACAGTGCCTTGCGAAAGTATTCGGCCCCCTTGAACTTTGAGACCTTTTGCCACATTTCAGGCTTCAAACATAAAGATATAAAACTGTATTTTTTGTGAAGAATCAACAACAAGTGGGACACAATCATGAAGTGGAACGACATTTATTGGATATTTCAAACTTTTTTAACAAATCAAGAACTGAAAAATTGGGCGTGCAAAATTATTCAGCCCCTTAAGTTAATACTTTGTAGCGCCACCTTTTGCTGCGATTACAGCTGTAAGTTGCTTGGGGTATGTCTCTATCAGTTTTGCACATCGAGAGACTGAAATATTTTCCCATTCCTCCTTGCAAAACAGCTCGAGCTCAGTGAGGTTGGATGGAGAGCATTTGTGAACAGCAGTTTTCAGTTCTTTCCACAGATTCTCGATTGGATTCAGGTCTGGACTTTGACTTGGCCATTCTAACACCTGGATATGTTTATTTTTGAACCATTCCATTGTAGATTTTGCTTTATGTTTTGGATCATTGTCTTGTTGGAAGACAAATCTCCGTCCCAGTCTCAGGTCTTTTGCAGACTCCATCAGGGTTTCTTCCAGAATGGTCCTGTATTTGGCTCCATCCATCTTCCCATCAATTTTAACCATCTTCCCTGTCCCTGCTGAAGAAAAGCAGGCCCAAACCATGATGCTGCCACCACCATGTTTGATAGTGGGGATGGGGTGTTCAGGGTGATGAGCTGTGTTGCTTTTACGCCAAACATAACGTTTTGCATTGTTGCCAAAAAGTTCAATTTTGGTTTCATCTGACCAGAGCACCTTCTTCCACATGTTTGGTGTGTCTCCCAGGTGGCTTGTGGCAAACTTTAAACAACACTTTTTATGGATATCTTTAAGAAATGGCTTTCTTCTTGCCACTCTTCCATAAAGGCCAGATTTGTGCAATATACGACTGATTGTTGTCCTATGGACAGAGTGTCCCACCTCAGCTGTATATCTCTGCAGTTCATCCAGAGTGATAATGGGCCTCTTGGCTGCATCTCTGATCAGTCTTCTCCTTGTATGAGCTGAAAGTTTAGAGGGACGGCCAGGTCTTGGTAGATTTGCAGAGGTCTGATACTCCTTCCATTTCAATATTATCGCTTGCAGAGTGCTCCTTGGGATGTTTAAAGCTTGGGAAATCTTTTTGTATCCAAATCCGGCTTTAAACTTCTTCACAGCAGTATCTCGGACCTGCCTGGTGTGTTCCTTGTTCTTCATGATGCTCTCTGCGCTTTTAACGGACCTCTGAGACTATCACAGTGCAGGTGCATTTATACGGAGACTTGATTACACACAGGTGGATTGTATTTATCATCATTAGTCATTTAGGTCAACATTGGATCATTCAGAGATCCTCACTGAACTTCTGGAGAGAGTTTGCTGCACTGAAAGTAAAGGGGCTGAATAATTTTGCACGCCCAATTTTTCAGTTTTTGATTCGTTAAAAAAGTTTGAAATATCCAATAAATGTCGTTCCACTTCATGATTGTGTCCCACTTGTTGTTGATTCTTCACAAAAAAATACAGTTTTATATCTTTATGTTTGAAGCCTGAAATGTGGCAAAAGGTTGCAAAGTTCAAGGGGACCGAATACTTTCGCAAGGCACTGTAAGTACAGGACAGTGGACACTAGCCTCTAAAACAGGGTTCACCAACAGATGTCGTTTCCAGGAATTATTAAGTACAGGACAGTGGACACTAGCCTCTAAAACAGGGTTTACCAACAGATGTCGTTTCCAGGAATGATTAAGTACAGGACAGTGGACACTAGCCTCTAAAACATGGTTCACCAACAGATGTCGTTTCCAGGAATTATTAAATACAGGACAGTGGACACTAGCCTCTAAAACATGGTTCACCAACAGATGTCGTTTCCAGGAATTATTAAGTACAGGACAGTGGACACTAGCCTCTAAAACAGGGTTCACCAACAGATGTCGTTTCCAGGAATTATTAAGTACAGGACAGTGGACACTAGCCTCTAAAACATGGTTCACCAACAGATGTCGTTTCCAGGAATTATTAAGTACAGGACAGTGGACACTAGCCTCTAAAACATGGTTCACCAACAGATGTCGTTTCCAGGAATTATTAAGTACAGGACAGTGGACACTAGCCTCTAAAACAGGGTTCACCAACAGATGTCGTTTCCAGGAATTATTAAGTACAGGACAGTGGACACTAGCCTCTAAAACATGGTTCACCAACAGATGTCGTTTCCAGGAATTATTAAGTACAGGACAGTGGACACTAGCCTCTAAAACATGGTTCACCAACAGATGTCGTTTCCAGGAATTATTAAGTACAGGACAGTGGACACTAGCCTCTAAAACATGGTTCACCAACAGATGTTGTTTCCAGGAATTATTAAGTACAGGACAGTGGACACTAGCCTCTAAAACATGGTTCACCAACAGATGTCGTTTCCAGGAATTATTTAGTACAGGACAGTGGGCACTAGCCTCTAAAACAGGGTTCACCAACAGATGTCGTTTCCAGGAATTATTAAGTACAGGACAGTGGACACTAGCCTCTAAAACATGTTTGACCAACAGATGTTGTTTCCAGGAATTATTAAGTACATGACAGTGGACACTAGCCTCTAAAACAGGGTTCACCAACAGATGTCGTTTCCAGGAATTAATAAGTACAGGACAGTGGACACTAGCCTCTAAAACATGGTTCACCAACAGATGTCGTTTCCAGGAATTATTTAGTACAGGACAGTGGGCACTAGCCTCTAAAACAGGGTTCACCAACAGATGTCGTTTCCAGGAATTATTAAGTACATGACAGTGGACACTAGCCTCTAAAACATGGTTGACCAACAGATGTTGTTTCCAGGAATTATTAAGTACAGGACAGTGGACACTAGCCTCTAAAACAGGGTTCACCAACAGATGTCGTTTCCAGGAATTAATAAGTACAGGACAGTGGACACTAGCCTCTAAAACAGGGTTCACCAACAGATGTCGTTTCCAGGAATTATTAAGTACAGGACAGTGGACACTAGCCTCTAAAACATGGTTCACCAACAGATGTCGTTTCCAGGAATTATTAAGTACAGGACAGTGGACACTAGCCTCTAAAACATGGTTCACCAACAGATGTCGTTTCCAGGAATTATTAAGTACAGGACAGTGGGCACTAGCCTCTAAAACATGGTTCACCAACAGATGTCGTTTCCAGGAATTATTAAGTACAGGACAGTGGACACTAGCCTCTAAAACATGGTTCACCAACAGATGTCGTTTCCAGGAATTATTAAGTACAGGACAGTGGACACTAGCCTCTAAAACAGGGTTCACCAACAGATGTCGTTTCCAGGAATTATTAAGTACAGGACAGTGGGCACTAGCCTCTAAAACATGGTTCACCAACAGATGTCGTTTCCAGGAATTATTAAGTACAGGACAGTGGACACTAGCCTCTAAAACAGGGTTCACCAACATATGTCGTTTCCAGGAATTATTAAATACAGGACAGTGGACACTAGCCTCTAAAAAAGGGTTCACCAACAGATGTCGTTTCCAGGAATTATTAAGTACAGGACAGTGGACACTAGCCTCTAAAACAGGGTTCACCAACAGATGTCGTTTCCAGGAATTATTAAGTACAGGACAGTGGACACTAGCCTCTAAAACAGGGTTCACCAACAGATGTCGTTTCCAGGAATTATTAAGTACAGGACAGTGGACACTAGCCTCTAAAACATGGTTCACCAACAGATGTCGTTTCCAGGAATTATTAAGTACAGGACAGTGGACACTAGCCTCTAAAACATGGTTCACCAACAGATGTCGTTTCCAGGAATTATTAAGTACAGGACAGTGGACACTAGCCTCTAAAACATGGTTCACCAACAGATGTCGTTTCCAGGAATTATTAAGTACAGGACAGTGGACACTAGCCTCTAAAACATGGTTCACCAACAGATGTCGTTTCCAGGAATTATTAAGTACAGGACAGTGGACACTAGCCTCTAAAACAGGGTTCACCAACAGATGTCGTTTCCAGGAATTATTAAGTACAGGACAGTGGACACTAGCCTCTAAAACATGGTTCACCAACAGATGTCGTTTCCAGGAATTAATAAGTACAGGACAGTGGACACTAGCCTCTAAAACATGGTTCACCAACAGATGTCGTTTCCAGGAATTATTAAGTACAGGACAGTGGACACTAGCCTCTAAAACAGGGTTCACCAACAGATGTCGTTTCCAGGAATTATTAAGTACAGGACAGTGGACACTAGCCTCTAAAACAGGGTTCACCAACAGATGTCGTTTCCAGGAATTATTAAGTACAGGACAGTGGACACTAGCCTCTAAAACAGGGTTCACCAACAGATGTCGTTTCCAGGAATTATTAAGTACAGGACAGTGGACACAAGCCTCTAAAACAGGGTTCACCAACAGATGTCGTTTCCAGGAATTATTAAGTACAGGACAGTGGACACTAGCCTCTAAAACAGGGTTCACCAACAGATGTCGTTTCCAGGAATTATTAAGTACAGGACAGTGGACACTAGCCTCTAAAACATGGTTCACCAACAGATGTCGTTTCCAGGAATTATTAAGTACAGGACAGTGGACACTAGCCTCTAAAACATGGTTCACCAACAGATGTCGTTTCCAGGAATTATTAAGTACAGGACAGTGGACACTAGCCTCTAAAACATGGTTCACCAACAGATGTCGTTTCCAGGAATTATTAAGTACAGGACAGTGGACACTAGCCTCTAAAACATGGTTCACCAACAGATGTCGTTTCCAGGAATTATTAAGTACAGGACAGTGGACACTAGCCTCTAAAACAGGGTTCACCAACAGATGTCGTTTCCAGGAATTATTAAGTACAGGACAGTGGACACTAGCCTCTAAAACAGGGTTCACCAACAGATGTCGTTTCCAGGAATTATTAAGTACAGGACAGTGGACACAAGCCTCTAAAACAGGGTTCACCAACAGATGTCGTTTCCAGGAATTATTAAGTACAGGACAGTGGACACTAGCCTCTAAAACAGGGTTCACCAACAGATGTCGTTTCCAGGAATTATTAAGTACAGGACAGTGGACACTAGCCTCTAAAACATGGTTCACCAACAGATGTCGTTTCCAGGAATTATTAAGTACAGGACAGTGGACACTAGCCTCTAAAACATGGTTCACCAACAGATGTCGTTTCCAGGAATTATTAAGTACAGGACAGTGGACACTAGCCTCTAAAACATGGTTCACCAACAGATGTCGTTTCCAGGAATTATTAAGTACAGGACAGTGGACACTAGCCTCTAAAACAGGGTTCACCAACAGATGTCGTTTCCAGGAATTATTAAGTACAGGACAGTGGACACTAGCCTCTAAAACATGGTTCACCAACAGATGTCGTTTCCAGGAATTATTAAGTACAGGACAGTGGACACTAGCCTCTAAAACATGGTTCACCAACAGATGTCGTTTCCAGGAATTATTAAGTACAGGACAGTGGACACTAGCATCTAAAACATGGTTCACCAACAGATGTCGTTTCCAGGAATTATTACAGTGCCTTGCGAAAGTATTCGGCCCCCTTGAACTTTGAGACCTTTTGCCACATTTCAGGCTTCAAACATAAAGATATAAAACTGTATTTTTTGTGAAGAATCAACAACAAGTGGGACACAATCATGAAGTGGAACGACATTTATTGGATATTTCAAACTTTTTTAACAAATCAAGAACTGAAAAATTGGGCGTGCAAAATTATTCAGCCCCCTTAAGTTAATACTTTGTAGCGCCACCTTTTGCTGCGATTACAGCTGTAAGTTGCTTGGGGTATGTCTCTATCAGTTTTGCACATCGAGAGACTGAAATATTTTCCCATTCCTCCTTGCAAAACAGCTCGAGCTCAGTGAGGTTGGATGGAGAGCATTTGTGAACAGCAGTTTTCAGTTCTTTCCACAGATTCTCGATTGGATTCAGGTCTGGACTTTGACTTGGCCATTCTAACACCTGGATATGTTTATTTTTGAACCATTCCATTGTAGATTTTGCTTTATGTTTTGGATCATTGTCTTGTTGGAAGACAAATCTCCGTCCCAGTCTCAGGTCTTTTGCAGACTCCATCAGGGTTTCTTCCAGAATGGTCCTGTATTTGGCTCCATCCATCTTCCCATCAATTTTAACCATCTTCCCTGTCCCTGCTGAAGAAAAGCAGGCCCAAACCATGATGCTGCCACCACCATGTTTGATAGTGGGGATGGGGTGTTCAGGGTGATGAGCTGTGTTGCTTTTACGCCAAACATAACGTTTTGCATTGTTGCCAAAAAGTTCAATTTTGGTTTCATCTGACCAGAGCACCTTCTTCCACATGTTTGGTGTGTCTCCCAGGTGGCTTGTGGCAAACTTTAAACAACACTTTTTATGGATATCTTTAAGAAATGGCTTTCTTCTTGCCACTCTTCCATAAAGGCCAGATTTGTGCAATATACGACTGATTGTTGTCCTATGGACAGAGTGTCCCACCTCAGCTGTATATCTCTGCAGTTCATCCAGAGTGATAATGGGCCTCTTGGCTGCATCTCTGATCAGTCTTCTCCTTGTATGAGCTGAAAGTTTAGAGGGACGGCCAGGTCTTGGTAGATTTGCAGAGGTCTGATACTCCTTCCATTTCAATATTATCGCTTGCAGAGTGCTCCTTGGGATGTTTAAAGCTTGGGAAATCTTTTTGTATCCAAATCCGGCTTTAAACTTCTTCACAGCAGTATCTCGGACCTGCCTGGTGTGTTCCTTGTTCTTCATGATGCTCTCTGCGCTTTTAACGGACCTCTGAGACTATCACAGTGCAGGTGCATTTATACGGAGACTTGATTACACACAGGTGGATTGTATTTATCATCATTAGTCATTTAGGTCAACATTGGATCATTCAGAGATCCTCACTGAACTTCTGGAGAGAGTTTGCTGCACTGAAAGTAAAGGGGCTGAATAATTTTGCACGCCCAATTTTTCAGTTTTTGATTCGTTAAAAAAGTTTGAAATATCCAATAAATGTCGTTCCACTTCATGATTGTGTCCCACTTGTTGTTGATTCTTCACAAAAAAATACAGTTTTATATCTTTATGTTTGAAGCCTGAAATGTGGCAAAAGGTTGCAAAGTTCAAGGGGACCGAATACTTTCGCAAGGCACTGTAAGTACAGGACAGTGGACACTAGCCTCTAAAACAGGGTTCACCAACAGATGTCGTTTCCAGGAATTATTAAGTACAGGACAGTGGACACTAGCCTCTAAAACAGGGTTTACCAACAGATGTCGTTTCCAGGAATGATTAAGTACAGGACAGTGGACACTAGCCTCTAAAACATGGTTCACCAACAGATGTCGTTTCCAGGAATTATTAAATACAGGACAGTGGACACTAGCCTCTAAAACATGGTTCACCAACAGATGTCGTTTCCAGGAATTATTAAGTACAGGACAGTGGACACTAGCCTCTAAAACAGGGTTCACCAACAGATGTCGTTTCCAGGAATTATTAAGTACAGGACAGTGGACACTAGCCTCTAAAACATGGTTCACCAACAGATGTCGTTTCCAGGAATTATTAAGTACAGGACAGTGGACACTAGCCTCTAAAACATGGTTCACCAACAGATGTCGTTTCCAGGAATTATTAAGTACAGGACAGTGGACACTAGCCTCTAAAACATGGTTCACCAACAGATGTCGTTTCCAGGAATTATTAAGTACAGGACAGTGGACACTAGCCTCTAAAACATGGTTCACCAACAGATGTTGTTTCCAGGAATTATTAAGTACAGGACAGTGGACACTAGCCTCTAAAACATGGTTCACCAACAGATGTCGTTTCCAGGAATTAATAAGTACAGGACAGTGGACACTAGCCTCTAAAACATGGTTCACCAACAGATGTCGTTTCCAGGAATTATTTAGTACAGGACAGTGGGCACTAGCCTCTAAAACAGGGTTCACCAACAGATGTCGTTTCCAGGAATTATTAAGTACATGACAGTGGACACTAGCCTCTAAAACATGGTTGACCAACAGATGTTGTTTCCAGGAATTATTAAGTACAGGACAGTGGACACTAGCCTCTAAAACAGGGTTCACCAACAGATGTCGTTTCCAGGAATTAATAAGTACAGGACAGTGGACACTAGCCTCTAAAACAGGGTTCACCAACAGATGTCGTTTCCAGGAATTATTAAGTACAGGACAGTGGACACTAGCCTCTAAAACATGGTTCACCAACAGATGTCGTTTCCAGGAATTATTAAGTACAGGACAGTGGACACTAGCCTCTAAAACATGGTTCACCAACAGATGTCGTTTCCAGGAATTATTAAGTACAGGACAGTGGACACTAGCCTCTAAAACATGGTTCACCAACAGATGTCGTTTCCAGGAATTATTAAGTACAGGACAGTGGACACTAGCCTCTAAAACATGGTTCACCAACAGATGTCGTTTCCAGGAATTATTAAGTACAGGACAGTGGACACTAGCCTCTAAAACAGGGTTCACCAACAGATGTCGTTTCCAGGAATTATTAAGTACAGGACAGTGGACACTAGCCTCTAAAACATGGTTCACCAACAGATGTCGTTTCCAGGAATTATTAAGTACAGGACAGTGGACACTAGCCTCTAAAACATGGTTCACCAACAGATGTCGTTTCCAGGAATTATTAAGTACAGGACAGTGGACACTAGCCTCTAAAACATGGTTCACCAACAGATGTCGTTTCCAGGAATTATTAAGTACAGGACAGTGGACACTAGCCTCTAAAACAGGGTTCACCAACAGATGTCGTTTCCAGGAATTATTAAGTACAGGACAGTGGACACTAGCCTCTAAAACAGGGTTCACCAACTGGCAGCCTGTGAGTGTTTTTTTTGGGCCCCTCAAGTTTTCTGAGCAATTTAAACATTTTAATCTTCACTGTTGGACATAAAACACTGTAAAAACCCCTAGGAAAGTGATTTTGGAGATCTGTTCCCAATATTCCCACGCATAGAGACACGTTATGGTACACAAATGTAAGCAAGTTTTTAAATTATTATATTTTAGTCAAATATATCTGTGTGTGCTTCTTGAGGTCAATTTGCAGTCTACAAATGATTTGTATTTATGTTCTGGCTCCCCAACCATTGGCGGTTAAATCTAATTGACGGTCCCTGTTCTAATACAAATACATGATGTACTGCTGCACTCTCTCCAGTCTAACCACTGACCATCTCCCCTTGCAGTTCCTCTTCTTGGTGAGGCAGGGGGGAGCACCGAAAGAGGAAGTGAGTTCTACTAGTAGAACTGCAGATGCTGAGATGGGGGATGGATGGGACTATTTCCAGCAGGCCCTGAGCCACTTCAACTTCCTGACCCTGTTGTTTACATCTGAGGTAAAGTCGACTGGGAAACCAAAATGTCAGACGTCAATGAGATCTTTGTTCTGTGCATAAGAGTAGAGGCCTCTGTTTGTGTGTGTTTACGTGTGTGTGTTGTGTGGGGAGAGAGAGAGAGGTCAGCCATTTTCATGTGCCAAGAGGGCAGCACTCTGAAATGATTAGCGGGAAATTAGTGTAACTCTGTTAAAACCCTGGGTTTCTCAGAAAAAAAATTAAAGGAACTTACAGGAATGATGTAGGGCCTAACCGGGATCAAAACACAACACATGGTTTCCCATTGAGTGGGCGAAACAGCAAAACTAAGAGAAAATGCAGTTATCTGCCAGCCTACTTCAAACACATAGACCTGTGTGTAGCCTATAGGCTACGGAGTGTGCATGTGCTTGCCTGACAGTGACATGGTCACTCATTGATCTGATGTGGGGCTGAGAGAGAATAAGCTGTGGCTGTGCAGAAATCAGCAGAATCTCCCAGAGAAACACAGCTGGCTGAATCAGGGGCTTTGGAGGCCATCACGTTTGAGGGAGAGGGTAAATGGCAGAAGGGTCATGGGGTAGATAAGAGGTGGAAGGGGTGGTATAAAAGAAACAGGAGTGGTATTAAGAGTTTGGGGAGAGAACGGAGTTGGAAAAAACTGTCTTATGTTGTGATCAGGAGTCATATGTTTATTTTGCAAGCTACAGGACAGAGTGTTTTACAAAAGTAGGTTATAAAGAACCATAGAATTGAATTTTCTTCCTATTTTCTTTTTTTGCCTAGGAAAATCTGGTATCGTAGTGTCCCGATACTGGTAGCATGCTAAGTGAATCCACTGCTGTTTAAGACATGCAAATACAGTTGAAGTCAGAAGTTTACATACACCTTAGCCAAATACATTTAAACTCAGTTTTTCACAATCCAGACATTTAATCCTAGTAAAAATGGTATTGGGTCAGTTAAGATCATCACTTTATTTTAAGAACGTGAAATGTCAGAATAATAGTAGAGAGAATGATCCAGCATCTTCACAAGGTCCCTTGCTGTTGTCCTGGGATTGATTTGCACTTTTCGCACCAAAGTACGTTCATCTCTAGGAGACAGAATGCGTCTCCTTCCCGAGCGGTATGACGGCTGCGTGGTCCCATGGTGTTTATACTTGCGTACTATTGTTTGTACAGATGAATGTGGTACCCTCAGGCATTTGGAAATTGCTCCCAAGGATGAACCAGACTTGTGGAGGTCTACAATTTTTTTTCTTAAGTCTTGGCTGCTTTCTTTTGATTTTGCCATGATGTCAGACAAAGAGGCACTGAGTTTGAAGGTAGGCCTTGAAATACATCCACATGTACACCTCCAATTGACTAAAATTATGTCAATTAGCCTATCAGAAGCTTCTAAAGCCATGACTTCATTTTCTGGAATTTTCCAAGCTGTTTAAAGGCACGGTCAACTTATTGTATGTAAACTTCTGACCCACTGGAATTGTGATACAGTGAATTATAAGTGAAATAATCTGTCTGTAAACAATTGTTGGAAAAATCATGCACAAAGTAGAAGCCCTAACCGACTTGCCAAAACTATAGTTTGTTAACAAGAAATTTGTGGAGTGGTTGAAAAACTAGTTTTAATGACTCCAACTTAACGGTATGTAAATTTCCAACTGTACATTTCTTACGTGTTTACAATAGACAGTGTACAACATACTGGTGGCAAATGGCATCATACACTTAAATAGGACGAACTCAGCGGCACTCATAGGCCTAGTCATACAGAAATAAACGTATCCCGTCACCATAAAACTAGACATGTGCCCCCTACAACAGATGATGTCTGCTAGCAACCTCAACAGCAGAGCCTCAAGGAAAGTAGTTTACAGGCGGACCGTTAATAGGTCAATGGCGCCCCCTGTCTTACAATACTGCCTGAACGAGTTGTACGGTCTGAGAGACACGTTTTTTAAACAACTAATAAGAGACAAATCAGATCCAGTCTGAACTGTGCGATGTAGTAGGGAGTTGTAGTTTCCAACAGGTCAATATTTTAAATAGTTTAGCGCATAAAACGTGGTAATTAACTTCAATGACGATATTCCATTGTCTGGTCTGGGTTTATGTTATGCCTGCTACGGAAGAAGCAGAAGAATGCGCGATTGGGGATATATAGAGCAGCTTCGCGAGGTATCTCTACCTGAAAATACATGATCTATGTGGTTTATAGTTGATATTCAGCAGTCATAAAAGTCTGCCTCATTTACTTTGAATAACTACAAAATAGTGATTGTTAGACAGCATATGCAGCAGTTCTATAGAGATGAGATGACTTGGAATGAAATAAGTCATCAAATAAAACAAATGTAATATGAAATACTGAAATATTGGAAATACTTAAATATTTTATTAAAGTAATGTGAATAATTATGGTTAATAAGTGATAAGCTGTAAGGGGCAGTCAAAACTCACTACCACCATGGGACTTTTATTAATTGTTTGATTCTGTGTCACAGCATTCAACCCAAATAATCGAAACCCGTGATTTCAATAATTGAACCGAAACCAAATCGACCTCAGAAAGCACTAATCGCTCAGCACTACGTGAGTCACAGGCCCTTAACATGTCAAAATGTCCAAGAGAAGCCAAGTATTTGTTCCTTGCTTTTCAAGTGGGAGCAACAAACTGGAAAAATGTCGACCTTGAACAACCATAGCTTGAACAATATCATTAGCTAAGTTGTTACACAGTGGTTGTGGTTTGTTACTTGTGCATGTAAAAATAAACATGCCTATTTGCAACAACACTTTATTATGATTGACCAGTGACAAACATTGGGAGAAAAACACAATATGGAGCCAGATAGCTGCCAATAGGTTGAATGTACGTATTGTTAGAATCATAAGAAAACCCATAGGTAAATTGTTAGGATAGTAAGAAAAGCCATGCAGTAACTGTTAAATTAGATCTGTAAACATTACAACTATGAAAATCAATCTCCCTTTACTGGCTTACAGATCTTTTTTATATGTACAAACTTTTGTCAGGGATGTGGCATCCACACTAGTCAATTAAGCAACTCTAGCCCAGACTTTAGAGTTGCTTTGCAATTTCCGGTTTAATTTCCCTAATAAAAGTTTAGAGCTTGTTGTAGAACGGCATTCGATAACGACGTTATACCAGTAGATGGCGTAGTATAGGCTTGGGCCTTCAGCAAATGACTTTAAAGACACAGAAGAGCCTTGTCTAGAAAAACAACCTGAGCTGCAAAATAGAAAGTTAATATGATTTAGGCCTATTCCGCAATCTAAATATGCCATGCTATGATGTGTTATCTAATGGCCATATAATCGCATCATTTATTTATAGCCACTTGGGGCTACTGTAGTGATCATGTAACGCAGGTATTCCCAAACTGGAATGCCATCGGGGGTACGCCAAATATATATTTTTTCTGTTTTTTTCACATTTTCAAACAGTCCATTTATATTTTCCAACGGGGCTGTACATTTGAGTGAGGTTTTCTTCTCGCCTGAGTAGCCTCGTTTCACTGGCAAAAATCAAATTAAACCATCTAGTGTTGTAAAGTGGCTGCTCCACTGGATGTCATAAGGTGAATGCACCAATTTGTAAGTCGCTCTGGATAAGAGCGTCTGCTAAATGACTTAAATGTAAATGTTCAGCGAAATAACATCACAACATCAAATACAGGTAGCCTAGTCACATTAACCGTTACTCTCTCGCGGGAATTCCACTAACGGTCCGTATGTAGCCAAACGTATCTGCGGCTCATTCCGTTTGCTAGAAAATTGATGAATTGATTGATGAAGTAAGGCCAGCGTCCATAGAGACACATACCAGCTCTACTGGTAGTACTGCTACTACCAGCAGTACTACACCTGCACCGGTTGACGACACAAGTTGTTCTGCTTCCATGAGCACATCCAATGCTAGCATCAGTAATTCTACATTTGTTGTTAGCCCAGCTAGCATAGACACTGACAGTTGTGAATCTGATGCAGCCGAAGAGCCATCTCACAACTCGATGAAACCTTCATTCTGGCACAGACATTTAGAAACAAAACATGCCAATTTGAAAAATAAACCCCCGTTTGTTTTTTGTTGCGAGAATTAAAATGACTTTCGAGGAGTAAGACATGTATTAAAGCAACAGATACCATTAATAAGAAGGTGCTTAAAGCGTCTTATATGGTGAGCTACCGAGTGGCTCGGACAGGCAAGACCCATACTATTGTGGAGGACTTAATTCTTCCTGCTGCTGCGGATATGGCTGGGACAATGCTGGGGGGAAAACTATACAGACAACGTCCTCCTCAAACAACACTGTTTCATGACACATCAGTGACATGGCAGGAGATGTTTTGAAACAATTACTGCATCGCATACAAGCCAGTGAATTCTATATGTTACATCTGGATGAGTCAACAGAGGTGGAGGGCCTGGCACAGCTCCTGGTATATGTCCTTTACGTTTATGGGGGGGTCAATTAAGAAAGACATCCTCTTCTGCAAACCACTGGAAACCAGGACAACAGGGGAGGATATTGGACAGCTTTGTGACATCAAATGGACTTTGGTGGTCAAGATGTGTTGGTATCTGTACTGATGGAGCAAAAGCCATGACAGGGAGACATAGTGGAGTGGTAACGCGCGTGCAAGTAGTTGCTCCCGACACCAGTGGGTTCACTGCAGCATCCACCGAGAGGCTCTTACTGCCAAGGGAATGCCTGACAGCTTGAAAGACGTTTTGGACACTACAGTGAAAATGGTTAACTTTCTTAAAGCAAGGCCCCTGAACTCTCGTGTATTTCTGCACTATGCAATGATATAGGCAGCGACCATGTAACGCTTTTACAACATACAGAAGTGCGCTGGTTATCAAGGGGAAAAGTACTGAGACTTTTTTTTTTTTTAATTGAGAGACGATCTTAAAGTTTTCTTTACTGACCATCATTTTCACTTGTCTGACCACTTGCATGATGATGAGTTTCTCACACGACTGGCCTTTCTGGGTGATGTTTTTTCTTGCCTGAATGATCTGAATCTAGGATTACAGGGACTCTCTGCAACTATATTCAATGTGTGGGACAAAATTGAGGCTATGATTAAGAAGTTGGAGTTCTTCTCAGTCTGGCAAACACAATATCTGAGAGTGCGCTGACCCTGGTGCTAGAGGGGGTATGCAGCTGGAGGTTGAATGTTTGAAGGGGTACGGGACTATAAAAAGTTTGGGAACCACTGATGTAACCGAATGAATCACACTTTTTCCAGTATTTGGGAGCACAGACTGTAGGCCTTACATTAGGCATTTTGACTGTTGTATTTGCTTAATTCCACCCTGTATGTAGGCTTGTTATAGCCATCTGCATCGCACAACCCTATCACGCAGAGGCTATATCCATAACAATAAATGAGACAAAACAAAATATTAAGTATTGACTATAACCTGTCCTGAGTGAAATAGTCTTGAGCATTTGGGACCCCTAGGCTATCTATAGCCTATTCTTATTGCCAGATCTGTTTTCCCTGTCCACCACTGTATGTGCTTCAACTATTTTGTTGAACATTTATTTAGAGGCTATATGCTTACAAGTTGAAGGCTTATTTTGTATTTGGGTAGGCCTAAATTAAGATTCAATGATTAAAGCGATAGGCTAAATAACTTGAGAATTTATCTCATTTTGATACACACATGGATTTCAATAAACAAATGGGTAAGACTGTTCTATTCTCTTTGATTCAGTTCCTATTGCAACTCAGACAAATGCCTGAATGGATGACATACTGACTGAACTGAATGAAGGATGAATTCAATGTTCAAATATGTTGAAATGATGAGTTGCACGCATCATGCATGCTCTGCCTTTTATTTGGCTAATAGGCAAATAGGCCTATATTAGGGTATAATGACTATGGCTGCATGGCTCCAGAAGGGCATCTTCAGAGTCTGAGCGGTGCTTTCCCGAAGGCGCATGGTGCTGTGGTGCAGCATGGAAATCACAACCTCTTGAATTGGGTAGCAGTGTCACGATGGAGGGGATAGCCTATAGACACTACCTAAGACCACTGGAACAGAGTTATTGTAAAGTGTGGGAATAAGCGGATGCCAGATTTAGCCTAGGTTTAACCTCTCCCTTGTCAATTTCAAAATCCATATATCATCCATATATAAATCATGTCAAATTGTTTTAAATTCATGAAATCCATTTGAAAATATTCTATAAAATAATATTGAGTGCCCATGCTGTAGATACCTAGCAGACTGAACCTTCACCGCTGTAGACATAATACAGACAGGACCATCTAGACTTGCCCTGGCAAACACATCCATTATATTAGCTTCCTACATGTGAAGTCAACTCAACTGAGGAGTAATCGAGAATGGAGACTTAACTTGAAAATGTGCAAGTTCTCTCTTTCTGGTTTCCCAGTTTGTTTTGTACTGCGTTATGCTCGTTCACGTATCACTCCTCACAGGCCGTTTGGTCTACTTTGTTTTGTACTGCGTTATGCTCGTTCACGTATCACTCCTCACAGGCCGTTTGGTCTACTTTGTTTTGTACTGCGTTATGCTCGTTCACGTATCACTCCTCACAGGCCGTTTGGTCTACTTTGTTTTGTACTGCGTTATGCTCGTTCACGTATCACTCCTCACAGGCCGTTTGGTCTACTTTGTTTTGTACTGCGTTATGCTCGTTCACGTATCACTCCTCACAGGCCATTTGGTCTACTTTGTTTTGTTGGCGAGATGAAACAGGCCAAAACTCTGAAAGGTATTACTGTACATCAGAATTGCAACACAAGATTTGTTCTAAAATGTTAGTCCGTAGTCGTAACATGCTGTTTGTTTGTTCACAGATGAAATGTTACGTTTACGTTTCATGCATGGCTTTTCTTACGATCCTAACAATATACGTATGGATTTTCTTACGATGTTCAACCTTTTGGCAGCTATCTGGCTCCAGACAAAGCACTCCCCAAATTGTCAAGAAAATGGCATATGCCTACAGTTGAAATGTATTTTGCATTTGACCAGTGATTCTTCTGCTTTGTACATTGTTTTCACTGTCAAATGTATTGTTTTAATTATTTACTAGTTACAATGTTTTTGCTTGTCAACATGACACTTGAAAACACAAACTGTTTTACGGCAGTTGAGCGCAAGGTCAGTGTGCATGACCTACAAGTGATCTGATTAGAGTGTTGTTGGCATTGAAACCACACAGGTGTGTAGTTGTGATGTGCATTATGTACAAGTATGAATTCAAAACACATACCAACAATAGCCACAGTCAGTCATATATTTAAGCAATAAGCCCCGAAAGCATGTGGTATATGGCCAATATCAGCTAAGGGCTGTTCTTAAACACGACACAACACAGAGTACCTGGATACAGCCCTTAGTGGTATATTGGCCATATAACACCAACTCATGAGGTGCCTTATTGCTGTTATAAACTGGTTACAAATATAATTTGAGCAGTAAAAATAAATGTTTTGTCATACCCGTGGTAGATGGTCTGATATACCACAGCTGTCATCCAATCAGCATTCAGGGCTCAAACCACCCAGTTTATCATTCTTAAAACCAGGTGGTAAATTATTGCTGATCTTTTGCAAAGAGAATAGGGTATTTGGTTATTATATAATAGAATCCCAGCACAACCTTGTGGAATGTTCTTAGTTTAGAAACATTAGGCTATGTAGAACGGACAGTGTCACAGTAACAACACAAAGAGCTATATCTATTCATGCCATTTCCATCTGCAACATTGAGTATGATGCAACCTCCTGAAGACAAGCCAGATTGATGCAGATGACTATACCGAACAAAAATATAAAATCATAAATTTCAAAGATTTGACTGAGGTAAAGTTCATAAGGAATTCAGTCAATTGAAATAAATTCATTAGGCCCTAATCTATGGATTTCACATGACTGGGCAGGGGTCGGGTGCGCCCAGGCACAGCCAATGAAAACAAGTTTCTCCTCCCAAAAGGGCTTTACTACAGACAGAAATATGCCTCGGCAAATTTGACCTTTATTTTACTAGGCAAGTCAGTTAAGAACAAATTCTTATTTTCAATGACGGCCTAGGAACAGTGGGTTAACTGCCTGTTCAGGGGCAGAACGACCTTGTCAGCTCGGGGATTTGAACTTGCAACGCTCTAACCACTAGGCTACCCTGCCGCCCCGGATGTACTCCTTCTTTCCTCCCTAAAATCAAGTCAACTTCATCTGCCAACATAAAGGATTTAAGATGTTCAAGGCATTGAGAGAAAGATGTCACATGTACAATGAAGACAGGTTGAGCTTTATTAATCATACTCATGAATGGTAAGTTGTTTGAAATGTTTCACGACACAGATGTAAGACATTGCAACAAAATGAGTCACAATTATCAGAATTGTTCCCCATTTAACTCCCTTGCAACAACAACATGTATGACTAACAAATCAGTAGTTTAGTAGAGATGCAGAAATAATGAATATTACATAGACTGTCTATGGATTTGTAAGTCAGACAAGGCACATTGGTGGGATGAATTCCATTAAGAGCAGGAAGGACACATTTGTTTTTGGAATGGCAACGATGGGGTATCGATTTGGGCTTTTCACTTCACTCAAGGTCCTCAAATGAAACCAAAAAACAGAACGCAGATCTTTTTTTAAAAGGCAATGTAGAGGATGTCATTCATTGTGTTAAATATCTTGCCAATGTCAAGACAAAAGGGGAATTCCTTCATTGCAATGACTCCATAGACAAGTGGATGGGGGAACAGGTTTCAGAATAGCCTCCACAATCACATTGTGTTAGGTTACATGTACTGCCCTAAAAGCAAACAGAAACAGGATTGTATTCCTGCCATTTGACCAAAAACAGAGTTATCCTTTGAACCAACTAGGGGGCCGAGGTGAGATGTTTTAGGCAACAAGAGTTTTACATTACACTCTGAAACGTGTGCTACTTTCAGCACCAGGTGTTACCGTAGTTAAAGCACATGACATAACTGCATATGCAATAATGTCCCAATGGATTCAACTTCACACACAGAACAGGAATGAATCCACTGAATCAATCCATGGGTCCCCGAGTGGTGCAGCGGTCTAAGGCACTGAATCAATCCATGGGTCCCCGAGTGGTGCAGCGGTCTAAGGCACTGAATCTCAGTGCTTGAGGAGTCACTAGATACCCTGGTTCCATTCCAGACGGTATCAACTGGTCCTGATTGGTATCCCATGGGGTGGCGCACGATTGGCCCAGCGTCATCGGAGTTTGGCCGGTGTAGGCCTTCATTGTAAATAAGAATTTGTTCTTAATTGACTTAATTCTTTAAATAAAACGTCAAATGTATTATTTGTTATATATGTAGCTTACTCCATTCCAAGTGTGACAAAATGACAGCTGGGTTGAATTGTAGCTAATATGACCACAGCTAATGAACAGTGGTAGTGGGACCGCTCACTGAAGAAGATCCAGGGGGGACATGATGTAATGTTGCAAAAGCCAACAGTAACTCAGCTAAAAGCTGTGAGCTTCAGCCTAGGCAGTTCTTGCATTATATGATAAGAACAAAAAAGTCAGTCGCAATGAGGTAATCAAAGCTTTAGTGGAAGAGATGTGATGCAGAGTTAGTCTTTAAAGAAAACCAGAGATACTGGGGAAAGTAAGATCTAGCCACAAAATCAAAACCTAGTCATCTTTGTACTGTATCAATCTATTTCTTGAATGGTTTTTCCAAGGCTGTCAAGGTGCCAATAAATTCCCAAGTGATTTGTATATCAAATCAGCAAAACCAGCTAAATATTTCCCTAAAATATCTATAGATTTTTATTGAAACACTTAGGTACATGACCCCCATCCAAAACCAACGATTCTCATCCTATCCAAGGAAGATGCACACAAGTCAAAATCCCCACTAACAAGCTTTAGCTACACGCTTCCTCATTCATTCCACTCCCAAACCACACAAAAACTAACAATTTAAAAGACCAATCACTAAAGATAAAAAGCTATAATATAAATTCACTCTTAAGTAACAAGGATCTTAAGCCATATAGCTTTCCAAGATGTTATATTACAATATGGATGTTCAAAAGTTAGATACTTTTTTTGTAGTTCTATTTACAAATTTCACAGTGATCTTGGTACATTCTGCTGAATAACCAATAACAGGAATTTCTGCCATACCATTCCTCTTTCTATATATAGACAATACCTTGACACAAACAAACAAGGATGCTTCCTGACGTCAAACACCGATTGCTGCAAACATTGACAGCTGCAACGCAGAGGGACAGTCTCTAAAATACCAAGGCTGCGTTGGTGTTAGCATTGGGTGAAGGGAGGTTCAACCATTGTTAGAGCCATCATAGGAAAGTGTACAAGTACACTATTTTAAGAGAAGAATGGGAGACGCAACCAAAGTCGTGAAGGGGTCGGCTATGAAGGGAACCGGAGATGGCCGGTCGAGGGATCAAGTGAAAAGATCACTCCTGTCTTTGGGGTATGCAGCCTTCCATCTCCAGCACCTCGGGCCAGCCCTCGTACTTGTTGGTTTCGGCATGGTTCTTTATGTGCTGTAGAGGCAGAGACAGACGTTTTGGATTAGACCCAATGGTAGCATCCCAAATGGCAGCCTATTCCCTATATAGTGCAAGTGTTTTGTGCACTACAAATGGAATAGGACACCATTTGGGAAGCACATTGCATGGCCCCTCTTGTCTGATAAGGCTGTGTGTGTACCGGCACAGCGATCACAAACAATGTCCCAAGAACACATAAGGGAGGATGGAAAGTCAATATTGAAGGAGTGCCTGTTCACTCTGGGACAACATGTTCAAGGGTCAGATGGAAATGGAAAAAGACAGTATTCTCAAAATGGTCTTGTCTGGTGAAACTCATAATGAAATCAATAGTTCAGGACTGTAAAGAACGAAAACTAAATCATGGAACGGCTGTGTTTTACGTATCTTATAGAGCAAGTTTTTAGTTTACAAACAAATGTCACGTTCGAGTGCATTCTCGCGTCAAAGTGCCCTGTTGCAGGACAGTTATACACTGATGTTGGGACCTTGACAAACTGAACAGCGAGTGATGACCATGAACACCAGACTGATGTCGGGACCTTGACAAACTGAACAGCGAGTGATGACCATGAACACCAGACTGATGTCGGGACCTTGACAAACTGAACAGCGAGTGATGACCATGAACAACAGACTGATGTCGGGACCTTGACAAACTGAACAGCGAGTGATGACCATGAACACCAGACTGATGTTGGGACCTTGACAAACTGAACAGCGAGTGATGACCATGAACACCAGACTGATGTTGGGACCTTGACAAACTGAACAGCGAGTGATGACCATGAACACCAGACTGATGTCGGGACCTTGACAAACTGAACAGCGAGTGATGACCATGAACACCAGACTGATGTTGGGACCTTGACAAACTGAACAGCGAGTGATGACCATGAACACCAGACTGATGACCATGAACACCAGACTGATGACCATGAACACCAGACTGATGTCGGGACCTTGACAAACTGAACAGCGAGTGATGACCATGAACACCAGACTGATGTTGGGACCTTGACAAACTGAACAGCGAGTGATGACCATGAACACCAGACTGATGTCGGGACCTTGACAAACTGAACAGCGAGTGATGACCATGAACACCAGACTGATGTTGGGACCTTGACAAACTGAACAGCGGTGATGACCATGAACACCAGACTGATGACCATGAACACCAGACTGATGTTGGGACCTTGACAAACTGAACAGCGAGTGATGACCATGAACACCAGACTGATGTTGGGACCTTGACAAACTGAACAGCGAGTGATGACCATGAACACCAGACTGATGACCATGAACACCAGACTGATGTTGGGACCTTGACAAACTGAACAGCGAGTGATGACCATGAACACCAGACTGATGTTGGGACCTTGACAAACTGAACAGCGAGTGATGACCATGAACACCAGACTGATGTTGGGACCTTGACAAACTGAACAGCGAGTGATGACCATGAACACCAGACTGATGACCATGAACACCAGACTGATGTTGGGACCTTGACAAACTGAACAGCGAGTGATGACCATGAACACCAGACTGATGTTGGGACCTTGACAAACTGAACAGCGAGTGATAACCATGAACACCAGACTGATAACCATGAACACCAGACTGATGTCCATGAACACCAGACTGATGTCCATGAACACCAGACTGATGTCCATGAACACCAGACTGATGTCCATGAACACCAGACTGATGTCCATGAACACCAGACTGATGTCCATGAACACCAGACTGATGTCCATGAACACCAGACTGATGTCCATGATGTCCACACCAGACTGATGTCCATGACACCAGACTGATGTCCATGAACACCAGACTGATGTCCATGAACACCAGACTGATGTCCATGAACACCAGACTGATGTCCATGAACACCAGACTGATGTCCATGAACACCAGACTGATGTCCATGAACACCAGACTGATGTCCATGAACACCAGACTGATGTCCATGAACACCAGACTGATGTCCATGAACACCAGACTGATGTCCATGAACACCAGACTGATGACCATGAACACCAGACTGATGACCATGAACACCAGACTGATGACCATGAACACCAGACTGATGACCATGAACACCAGACTGATGTCTATAGCTATGCTCAACAAGTAGATGATTGTTCTGGCTTCATCTCGCTCCAGTTGGGATATTTCACCTCGCCTCTCTAGGTAATCAACCCTCCGATGACATCTGCGACGTTGTAGACCAGGGGTGTTCAACTCTTACTCTACAAAGTCCGAAGTCTGCTGGTTCTGTTCTACCTGATAATTCAATTGCACACACACACACACACACACACACACACACACACACAGTGTCTCGAGTCCAAATCAGTCCCTGATTAGAGGGGAACAATGAAAACATGCAGTGGGATTGGCTTGGCGGTCCAGAGTTGAGTCTGAGGGTTGTAGACGATGACATGTATGAAATGCATCTGGATGTCGCGCAACTCTTTATGACAGGGCTAGAAAATGAGTCTGTATCATGATAAATGGTATTTCTATAGACAAAGTTCCATCAGCTGTGCTCCACTGAAGCCTTGATATTTCAACGGGGAGAGGTGAAAAAGTCCCATGTGAACAGACCAGAAAGAAAAAAATGTGAACAAACCAGGTTAAGGAGGATGAAGATTTTTTTTTTAAGGGGGGTGGGGGGGGGGGGGGGTGAAGTTACCTGCTCAAAGGGACTCTTGGTCTTGATCCCTTTGCCTCCCACAAAGATCCAGTTGTCCCTGAAGCCTAATGTGCTGATGCTGGAACTGCCAAGTTCACCAATCATCTTCCTGGACTCGTCATTCAGCCTGTGGACCGCAAAGCAGGGTCGTATTCATTTGCGCACACCATATTGAAATGTTTCACAACAAAAATAAAGTTTATTGGACAAGTTCAGGTAGTTCCTCACCATTTCTGTCTGTTTGCTAGTGAATACACAGCTAGAATGTCATTGAGACTAGACACTTAAATATCTCTACCTACCACTCTTTCCTTTACTTGAACCTTTGCTCTTAGTCACCATTGTTATACATCAGTAATTGGTGACTCCTTTAATATCAGCAGTTAGGGAGAAATTCATTTCCATTTCCCCCGCAGTCAGTTAACAGATTTATTTATGTGATAGTCATTTGTCAATTCTACAAGGGTTCAAGTCAGTCCCTGGAGGAACAAAACAGATTGATCAAGACACTTAACTGAAGTATTTGCCTAAGCTTAAAATTATAATCTAAGAGTTCACGGAGAAGTTAAATGCTGAATGTGCATCTTTTTTTCAGTTCGGAAAACACCTACTTGGAGGCCGAGTCATCAAACGTGGCCATCATCACTACTGTTCCTTCTTCAATAGTCTTCAGGAATGTGATGAGCGTGTTGACATCTGCACACACAACAAATACACAGGTACAAGAACTGGTTTGCCTGGTCTGCCTGCCTAGTCAAGAGGCACTCCATGACACGGAAACACGGGGAATCTAAGTGGAACTAAGGCCTCACCTCCCGCCCACATGTCAAAGTGGTCTGTCTTGATGAGGTCCCCTGTCTTTCCTGTGGAGAACAAACAACTTGTTCACGACAAGCTAATGTACGATCACAGGCTAACTTATATCATGAATAGTGCATTCAGAGTAGTACATTAGTCCATGCCCCGACAAATTGAGGCTTTTCTGAGGGCAAAAGGGGGTGCAACTCAATATTAGGAAGGTGTTCTTAATGTTTTGTACAACAGCGGTATGGACGAGTTAGTATTGAAGTAGTTAACCAAGGCAGGGATGGGCAACTACAGTCCAGGGCCATGTTGTATGCAGGCTTTTGTTCCAGCCCAGCACTAACAGCCCTCTAGGCACTCTACACATCCTCGAAGGACTCGAGCTGCCAATCGCTGAACAAAGTAAATGTTTCACACACCAGATGTAATTTTCAATTGTCATATTACTCACAGATGTAGTCATGTAAAACAACCGATTTGACGACAAGGAGAAGTACTGTTTGTCTATGGCATGTAGCAGTGACAAGGCTAGTTTACCGTTAACAAGGGCGATGTTAATTCCTCTGCCCACGTTGTTCTTGACTCCACTCATCAATCTGAAAGGACAAATTAAGCATTATGTGACAGTGAGCCTGCATGTATTTTATTGGGTACTTTGTGGTTAGGTTTGTCCCATCCTTGTCTTTGTTCCCGGTTGTGTACCACTGCACTGAGACTTGTCACACCCTGGTTGTATAGCGTCGACACAAAAATATAATACTTATTCCTAACCAGACTTGATTCCCTTGAAGCAATGCCTGAGGAATCGGATTTCAATAACACGGATGCAGAATGACACAAGAGTCAACAGTTAATTAAATAGAGGGTTAACAGTCAACAGGTTGCTTCAGGCATGTTTAAATTTAATCTCCACCTCAGTTACAAGATAGTTCATACCGGTCTACACGAGTCTGTCTAGGAATCTATAAAATAAGAATAGAAATGCATCCTGTAAAACAGACATGGATAATTCTGTTGTAGAATATCCTATTGTGTCAGCTTTGCACTCTAGATTTCTACCTGGCAATAGATGTTTACCTTTAAGTCATTTAGCAGAGTGAGACAACTACATAACAGTCATTGTAAGTGCTGTAAATTCTTTCAAAATAGAAAGTAGTTATCAGCAAAGTCAGTGCAAGTAGGAAAAGTAAAGTGCAAGGTTATTTTGTGTGTGTGTGTGTGTGGGGGGGGGGATAAAACGTCTTATTTAAAATACTTGTTTCTAATTAGGCCCCTGCGTATCGGCTGAGAGGGATGTGGGCCTTTGTTTGTACTGTCATTATAGGCCGAGAGGGATGTGGGCCTTTGTTTGTACTGTCATTATAGGCCGAGAGGGATGTGGGCCTTTGTTTGTACTGTCATTATAGGCCGAGAGGGATGTGGGCCTTTGTTTGTACTGTCATTATAGGCCGAGAGGGATGTGGGCCTTTGTTTGTACTGTCATTATAGGCCGAGAGGGATGTGGGCCTTTGTTTGTACTGTCATTATAGGCCGAGAGGGATGTGGGCCTTTGTTTGTACTGTCATTATAGGCCGAGAGGGATGTGGGCCTTTGTTTGTACTGTCATTATAGGCCGAGAGGGATGTGGGCCTTTGTTTGTACTGTCATTATAGGCCGAGAGGGATGTGGGCCTTTGTTTGTACTGTCATTATAGGCCGAGAGGGATGTGGGCCTTTGTTTGTACTGTCATTATAGGCCGAGAGGGATGTGGGCCTTTGTTTGTACTGTCATTATAGGCCGAGAGGGATGTGGGCCTTTGTTTGTACTGTCATTATAGGCCGAGAGGGATGTGGGCCTTTGTTTGTACTGTCATTATAGGCCGAGAGGGATGTGGGCCTTTGTTTGTACTGTCATTATAGGCCGAGAGGGATGTGGGCCTTTGTTTGTACTGTCATTATAGGCCGAGAGGATGTGGGCCTTTGTTTGTACTGTCATTATAGGCCGAGAGGGATGTGGGCCTTTGTTTGTACTGTCATTATAGGCCGAGAGGGATGTGGGCCTTTGTTTGTACTGTCATTATAGGCCGAGAGGGATGTGGGCCTTTGTTTGTACTGTCATTATAGGCTGAGAGGGATGTGGGCCTTTGTTTGTACTGTCAATATAGGTTGAGAGGGATGTGGGTCTTTGGTTGTACTGTTATTATGGGTTGAGGGGGATGTGGGTCTTTGGTTGTACTGTTATTATGGGTTGAGAGGGATGTGGGTCTTTGGCTGTACTGTTAATATGGGTTGAGAGGGATGTGGGTCTTTGGCTGTACTGTTAATATGGGTTGAGAGGGATGTGGGTCTTTGGCTGTACTGTTAATATGGGTTGAGAGGGATGTGGGTCTTTGGCTGTACTGTTAATATGGGTTGAGAGGGATGTGGGTCTTTGGCTGTACTGTTAATATGGGTTGAGAGGGATGTGGGTCTTTGGTTGTACTGTTAATATGGGTTGAGAGGGATGTGGGTCTTTGGCTGTACTGTTAATATGGGTTGAGAGGGATGTGGGTCTTTGGTTGTACTGTTAATATGGGTTGAGGGGGATGTGGGTCTTTGGTTGTACTGTTAATATGGGTTGAGGGGGATGTGGGTCTTTGGTTGTACTGTTAATATGGGTTGAGGGATGTGGGTCTTTGGTTGTACTGTTATTATAGGTTGAGAGGGATGTGGGTCTTTGGTTGTACTGTTATTATGGGTTGAGGGATGTGGGTCTTTGGTTGTACTGTTATTATAGGTTGAGAGGGATGTGGGTCTTTGGTTGTACTGTTATTATGGATTGAGAGGGATGTGGGTCTTTGGTTGTACTGTTATTATTGGTCCATCAAGTCTCTTACATGTTGTCCTCCAGGCAGATTTTGGGACCGACAACACTGGCTGCTCCGCTGGCCATCTTAAAGGAGAAGTGTCCCTCGGGACATGGCTTGGAGAGGCCACACTTGTAGCGTTCCTGTCTGGTAGCTGTGAATGGAATTCCAAACAGAGTATACAATACCAACAGACTTTAGCACCCCCCCCCCCCCCCCCCCCATCAAAAACACACAATATCAGCGAACACGTACATATCTAGGCCCTGCAAACAGTCTATTACACACACAGCTTGAATCTCTCTCACGCACAATATAACACACACACCTACAGAACAAACCAGACTATTTACATAGAACTCAACAGCTAAAGAACCAAAACATTCACAATAAAGGCCAGGTGGTCAGTACACAATACACACAGATTAACTACTTAACTAACACTTAAGCATACATGGTAAGGTGTTTCCATGGTTTGTTAAGAGAAGATCAGCTCTGATTTTCATATACCACGGGGAGGAAAGAAATTGATTGATTGAGGGAATCAGGTTAAAGTGATGCAGCAGGAGGAGTTATTGGAGTATACTTACGGCCTTCCTCTACAGGCATAGACCCTGTTGTGGAGGGACAGAAACAGACAAGTTAGACTCCAGTTCCAGATGTCTTTGTGACATTAGCCCGTGAGCTCATGAGTTCCTTATTTAAGAAAGTTATAACATTGAGCTTTGCACTAAATCTGGCTTTAGCCTGGCTAAAAACATAGCAAGCTGGCCAGGCCTTTTAGCATCACACATCTCCATGTGAAATCAGATGTAGCTTTTTTTTTTTTTTTTTTTTACAAACATGCCCGAGCAAATACTCTCCTACTTGCCGGTACAACCTAAAACATTATCCCAGTTTGATATCCTGTTTGTGTACTCATTCAGATATCAGCTCAAATAAAAGCACATGGCTAGCTAGTTGGCTAAAGCAGGTTCTACCACTTCACAATAGCCTGGAATCACTGGTTATTACTAATAAACTAAATATTTTCAGGGGGTGGATTCTTGTTGTTTGGTTTAGCGTTTGAACAGTCGCAGAGATTATATTTGGTTACAAATACAAAATAGGCTACTTTGATGAATAACCTGTAGATCAGAACAAGGAACCGAGCGACAACACTGCCCCCACTGCTACGGAAGGGAATGATACCGAGCGACAACACTGGCCCCACGGCTACGGAAGGGAATGATACCGAGCGACAACACTGGCCCCACGGCTACGGAAGGGAATGATACCGAGCGACAACACTGCCCCCACGGCTACGGAAGGGAACGATACCGAGCGACAACACTGCCCCCACGGCTACGGAAGGGAACGATACCGAGCGACAACACTGCCCCCACAGCTACGGAAGGGAATGATACCGAGCGACAACACTGGCCCCACGGCTACGGAAGGGAATGATACCGAGCGACAACACTGCCCCCACGGCTACGGAAGGGAATGATACCGAGCGACAACACTGCCCCCACGGCTGCGGAAGGGAATGATACCGAGCGACAACACTGCCCCCACGGCTACGGAAGGGAATGATACCGAGCGACAACACTGGCCCCACAGCTACGGAAGGGAATGATACCGAGCGACAACACTGGCCCCACAGCTACGGAAGGGAATGATACCGAGCGACAACACTGCCCCCACGGCTACGGAAGGGAATGATACCGAGCGACAACACTGGCCCCACAGCTACGGAAGGGAATGATACCGAGCGACAACACTGGCCCCACGGCTGCGGAAGGGAATGATACCGAGCGACAACACCGGCCCCACGGCTGCGGAAGGGAATGATACAGAGGGTCTCAATTTCCAGATAGCACAAAAGTACGGCCGAATTCCAGAAAATATCACAAGGAGCCACCCCTTTTGTGACGAAAAACAACATTGCGCTACACAGCTTCCGTCTCTGTAGTGTGTGAATTTAGTTTCAGCCAGAGACTAAGGGGTGTCGCATGCAGACACGACAAAGGTTTTTCTGAAGGCCTACATTTAGAATCCCCGAGGAAGATTATTAATACCATCTATTGAGAGAAATTATGTATTCAAAACAATAACCTTTGAAACTAAGTGATTCCTCCTTGGAATTCCATGCAAGATCAGGCAATAGATTGATATGCACAGTTACAACACTGGAAAACACCTGTAACCAAACTCACCAAACACATTGCCCAGATTGAAGTCCATGTTCATTTCCAGCAGCTGGAAGGCAAGGAAAACTGCCAGGAAAAAGACAGAAACCAATGCAGCCAACTTCAAGATGCCTGAAGGAAATAAGATACATAGACCAAAGAAAGAGAATGAAGAGAGATCAATAGACAGCGGGAGAGAGGAGAGAGGGGGAATGGAACACTTTCAACACCATGTCTAATGTGTGTGTGTCAGATAAGGTCTCTGATGCCAACAGAGAAATTAAATGTGCTTGGTGACCTGAACATTGACTGGTTATCTAGTTGTCCTCTCGAGAGGAAGCTTCTTACTGTGACTAAAGCCTGTAACATGACCCAGGTTATCACTCAACCAACTAGAGTGTAAACCAATAGTGTTGGATCTGTGACATCCACTTGTATTGATCAGATCTTCACCACTGCTGCAGAGCTTTGCTCCAAAGCATTATCAGTTCCCATTGGCTGTAGTGACCAGAACATTGTGGCAATGACAAGAAAAGCCAGAAGTACCAAAGGCAGGGTCTAAAGCTATTTATAACAGATCTTACTAAATGTTCTCAGGACTCTTGTTTAATATGAAAAACATTTGTTGGCCTGATGTGTATGAGGAGAAACCAAATGCAGCACTTGGAAGTATAAAATTATTCTTGCCAATTGTTGACAAGCATGTACCTGTTAAGAAACTGAGAACTGTTAGAGCCCCCTGGGTCGATGAACTGAAAAATGGTATGGTTCAAAGAAATGAAGAAAAAAGTGACAAACAATTCAGGCTGCTCAGCTGATTGGTTGACATACTGTCAACTGAGACATTGTGACTCAATTATTATTATTTTTTTTAAAGAAAAAAGAATATTACTAAAACAAGATAAATTACATTTAAACTATGGGAAAATACTTTGGATCACCTTAAGTTATATCATGGACAGAAAACCCAATTAAATCTACATCGTTCATTGATGTTGATGGGCCAGTTTAGCAAAAAACCTTTTGATATAGCAAAATGATTTCAATGACTATTTCACCAGTAAAGAATACAAACATTAGTCTGTTAAAACATTGAACCAACATATGTGCATTGAAGATGTAATAATGAAAGAGTAGGAATGCCGTTTTGAATTTGGTCAAGTTAGTGTGGAATAGGTGGAAAAACAGTTACCATCCATCAATGATAAGCCACCAAGTATAGACAACCTAGATGGGAAACTACTGAGAATGTTAAGACTGTATTGCCACCCCAAGTTACCATGTCTTTAACCCGGATTGTATCCACAGGTGTGGAAGAAAGCTAAAGTAATTCCACTACCTACAAATAGTAAAGCACCCTTTGCTGGCTCTAACATCCACCCAGTCAGTGTGCTGCTTGTTTTCAGTAAACTGATGGAGAACTGCGTTTGAACAAATGCAATGCTATTTTATAAAGAACAAGTTAACTAATGACTTTCAGCATGCATATAGGGAAAGGCACTCAACTTGTACTGCACTGACTCATGACTGGCTAAAATAAATTGATTAGATCATAGTTGGAGCTGTATTGTTAGGTTTCAGTGAAGCCTTGTGTTATTGATCAGCATTTCTTATTGAAAAAACCTCACTTGGAATGGCTTTACGTCCCCTGCCATCACACGGTTGGAGAGTTAATTACCCAACAGAACCCAGAGTGTTCTTCAATGGAAGCTTCTCTAACATCAGATACGTACAGTAGTTCCCCTCAGGACAGTTTCCTTGGGCTGTGGACATAGAATTACTATGCATGCTGATTGGCTGTAGATGGTGATGTGTGCAATGAGCTCACAGAGACTCCTAGCAAGGATTTACAGTCAGTGTCAGAATGGGAAATTACAATAATCTGGTGTTAAATTCATCTGAAACCAAAAAGCATTATATTTGGTTCAAAGCATTCTCTTAGACCTTAACTGGAGATGTCCATAAAGGTTGTGAACATTTGTAGCGAAATCCTGCAAGAAGCCTTCACCGTGGGCTGCCCCTTTAAGAGCACAGCAGCAGTCAGGAGGGAGATAATAACAATGGCTCTTCCGGCTCTGTATGGAGGCTCTCGGTCAGCGTGGCAGTTTTGACAGTGTGTTTAACTCCTGGCAAAAGTCCTGTTTATTTTCAGCGTGATTAGTTTGTAAAGTGTTGAAGTTGATCGCTGGTGTTAACGCTCTAGGTCGTGTTTGGAATCTTTGGGGGCCGCTCCTGTCATTGATCGAATGGATTAGTAGCAACAGTGTTGCGAAGCTTTGACAAACATACCACCAGGTATATGACTGACAGACAGTGCAACTGCAAGCCTGAAGTCAACAGCTAAACCCCCCCCCTCACTAATTTTCCCTCTATCGCTCCAGCAAACATACCACCAGGTGTATCAGACTGACAGACAAGCCTGAAGTCAACAGCTAAACCCCCCTCTCTCACTAATTGTCCCTCTATCGCTCCAGCAAACATACCACCAGGTGTATCAGTCTGACAGACAAGCCTGAAGTCAACAGCTAAACCCCCTCTCTCACTAATTGTCCCTCTATCGCTCCAGTAAACATACCACCAGGTGTATCAGACTGACAGACAAGCCTGAAGTCAACAGCTAAACCCCCCTCACTAATTGTCCCTCTATCGCTCCAGCAAACATACCACCAGGTGTATCAGACTGACAGACAAGCCTGAAGTCAACAGCTAAACCCCCCTCACTAATTGTCCCTCTATCGCTCCAGCAAACATACCACCAGGTGTATCAGACTGACAGACAAGCCTGAAGTCAACAGCTAAACCCCCCTCTCTCACTAATTGTCCCTCTATCGCTCCAGCAAACATACCACCAGGTGTATCAGACTGACAGACAAGCCTGAAGTCAACAGCTAAACCCCCCTCTCTCACTAATTGTCCCTCCATCGCTCCAGCAAACATACTTTCCCCACTGCGCTTCCCTTTGCTGTTCAGTGTCGCTGGACTATTATTGCCCTGCCGGATGTATTTGGGTTGACATTTTAGTTCATTTATTATTTCACCTTTATTTAACAAGGTAAGCTAGTTGAGAACAAGTTCTCATTTACAACTGCGACCTGGCCAAGATAAAGCAAAGCAGTGGGACACAGACAACAGAGTTACACATGGAATAAACAAGCGTACAGTCAATAACACAATACAAAAAAAAAGAAAGTCTATATACACAGTGTGTGCAAATGGCGTGAGGTAGGCAGGCAATAAATAGGCCATAGTAGCGAAGTATTTACAGTTTAGAAAATTAACACTGGAGTGATAAATGAGCAGATGATGATGTGCAAGTAGAAATACTGGTGTGCAAAAGAGCAGAAAAGTAAATAAAAACAATATGGGGATGAGGTAGGTAGATTGGGTGGGCTATTTATAGATGGACTATGTACAGCTGCAGCGATCGGTCAGCTGCTCAGATACAGTGGGGCAAAAAAGTAGTCAGCCACCAATTGTGCAAGTTCTCCCACTTAAAAAGATGAGGCCTGTAATTTTCATCATAGGTACACTTCAACTATGACAGACAAAATGAGAAGAAGAAACAAATCCCAAAAAATCACATTGTAGGATTTTTAATTAATTTATTTGCAAATTATGGTGGAAAATAAGTATTTGGTCAATAACAAAATTCTCAATACTTTGTTATATACCCTTTGTTGGCAATGACAGAGGTCAAACATTTTCTGTAAGTCTTCACAAGGTTTTCACACACTGTTGCTGGTATTTTGGCCCATTCCTCCATGCAGATCTCCTCTAGAGCAGTGATGTTTTGGGGCTGTTGCTGGGCAACACGGACTTTCAACTCCCTCCAAAGATTTTCTATGGGGTTGAGATCTGGAGACTGGCTAGGCCACTCCAGGACCTTGAAATGCTTCTTACAAAGCCACTCCTTCGTTGCCCGGGCGTGTGTTTGGGATCATTATTATGCTGAAAGACCCAGCCATGTTTCATCTTCAATGCCCTTGCTGATGGAAGGAGGTTTTCACTCAAAATCTCACAATACATGGCCCCATTCATTCTTTCCTTTACACGGATCAGTCGTCCTGGTCCCTTTGCAGAAAAACAGCCCCAAAAAGCATGATGTTTCCACTCCCATGCTTCACAGTAGGTATGGTGTTCTTTGGATGCAACTCTGCATTCTTTGTCCTCCAAACACGACGAGTCGAGTTTTAACCAAAAAGTAATATTTTGGTTTCATCTGACCATATGACATTCTCCCAATCTTCTTCTGGATCATCCAAATGCTCTCTAGCAAACTTCAGACGGGCCTGGACATGTACTGGCTTAAGCAGGGGGACACGTCTGGCACTGCAGGATGAGTCCCTGGCGGCATAGTGTGTTACTGATGGTAGGCTTTGTTACTTTGGTCCCAGCTCTCTGCAGGTCATTCACTAGGTCCCCCCGTGTCGATCTGGGATTTTTGCTCACCGTTCTTGTGATCATTTTGACCCCACGGGGTGAGATCTTGCGTGGAGCCCCAGATCGAGGGAGATTATCAGTGGTCTTGTATGTCTTCCATTTCCTAATAATTGCTCCCACAGTTGATTTCTTCAAACCAAGCTGCTTACCTATTGCAGATTCAGTCTTCCCAGCCTGGTGCAGGTCTACAATTTTGTTTCTGGTGTCCTTTGACAGCTCTTTGGTCTTGACCATAGTGGAGTGTGACTGTTTGAGGTTGTGGACAGGTGCCTTTTATACTGATAACAAGTTCAAACAGGTGGCATTAATACAGGTAACGAGTGGAGGACAGAGGAGCCTCTTAAAGAAGAAGTTACAGGTCTGTGAGAACCAGAAATCTTGCTTGTTTGTAGGTGACCAAATACTTATTTTCCACCATAATTTGCAAATAAATTCATTCAAAATCCTACTATATGATTTTCTGGATTTTTTTTCTCTCATTTTGTCTGTCATAGTTGAAGTGTACCTATGATGAAAATTACAGGCCTCTCATCTTTTTAAGTGGGAGAACTTGCACAATTGGTGGCTGACTAAATACTTTTTTGCCCCACTGTATCTGATGTTAAAAGTTAGTGAGGGAAATAAAAGTCTCCAGCTTCAGCGATTTTTGCAATTTGTACCTGCTGGAGCGCGTGCTACGGGTGGGTGTTATTGTGACCAGTGAGCTGAGATAAGGCATAGCTTTATCTAGCATAGACTTATAGATGACCTGGAGCCAGTGGGTCTGGCGACGAATATGTATCGAGAGCCAGCCGACTAGAGCATACAGGGCGCAGTGGTGGGTAGTATATGGGGCTTTGGTAACAAAACGGATGGCACTGATAAACTACATCCAGTTTGCTGAGTAGAGTATTGGAAGCTATTTTTAAATGACATCGCCGAAGTCGAGGATCAGTAGGATGGTCAGTTTTACGAGGGTAAGTTTGGCAGCATGAGTGAAGGATGCTTTGTTGCGAAATAGAAAGCCGATTCTAGAAAGAAGGGCCAGATGTATACAGAATGGTAAGGTTAAAGTGAGGTTGCGTGACGGTTTATTGTTTATTATTGCTTGAACTGTATTGATTTTGCGGGGGACCTTTGGCATTTAGCAGAGAATATTTCAAAGCCTTTGTCTAGGAACATCCACCCCACAACTAATTTATACCCCCCCAAGTTCTCTAAGGTTTATGACATGGTTCTTTGACCCCAGGAAGAGTAGCTGCTACCCCATTAGCTACTGCTACATGGGCAGTAGCTAATGGGGTTCCTATAAACAAGTAGGCTATAGGCATAGCTATGTTGTCCTGTGATTAAGAATATGGTTTGTAGACAGAATAGCCAAGATAAACAATTGTCACACACTGACCCAAGTAAATGCTCAGTTCACTGGTCACGATGGCAACACCCATCCGTAGCACACGCTCCAGCAGGTGTATCTCACTGATCATCCCTAAAGCCAACACCTCATTTGGCCGCCTTTCGTTCCAGTACTCTGCTGCCTGTGACTGGAATGAACTGCAAAAATCGCTGAAGTTGGAGACTTTTATCTCCCTCACCAACTTCAAACATCAGCTATCCGAGCAGCTAACCGATCGCTGCAGCTGTACATAGTCTATTGGTAAATAGCCCACCCATTTTCACCTACCTCATCCCCATACTGTTTTTATACTGTTTTTTTATTTTATTTATTTATTTATTTACTTTTCTGCTCACCAATATCTCTACCTGTACATGACCATCTGATCTTTTATCACCCCAGTGTTAATCTGCAAAATTGTATTATTCGCCTACCTCCTCATGCCTTTTGCACACATTGTATATAGACTGCCCATTTTTTTTCTACTGTGTTATTGACTTGTTAATTGTTTACTCCATGTGTAACTCTGTGTTGTCTGTTCACACTGCTATGCTTTATCTTGGCCAGGTCGCAGTTGCAAATGAGAACTTGTTCTCAACTAGCCTACCTGGTTAAATAAAGGTGAAATAAAAAAATAAAAATAAATAAAAAAATGTGATGAAAGTTATGCTAATTGTCAGAAAAACAGGTACCTATTATAGCAAAACCCACCTCCAGCTCTCATGTTGGTCCCAAGAATCTGCAGTGAGTACAATACAATGTATGCCCCTGTTGAAAGACAAAGCAACATGTCAATATTCTCCAGTGTGGAGAGACATACAGAGGGAGAGACAGTGGTTCGACAGTAAGGTTGACTAGCTAGTTAACTTTGGCTGGTTGGGTATGGTCTTGTCACACTACTACTTGGACATTAGCCTTTCCTCCTGGGTTTAAAACATGACTCACTTTGGCATCTAACTGAGAACAAGGAAGAGCGGTAGTTAATAATGGGATGGCTAAATAAATATTGCCAGAAATACATCCACAAGCTAGAGGGGTATCGTACGAAGAGGAAATTTTGGTCAACCAGTCATACGAATGCGTCTCACCTTTCAGCCAGGTAAAAGTCTTCAGAAGGAAACATGCTCCAGGGAAGGCTAAACTCCCTGCTAACTCCACTAACTCCTGAATGAAATGACTGAGCCACGAGTTGAGGACCAATGAAACTAGATTTCCATCCTCTTGCTAAGATAGCATCATCTTCCCGTTCATTTGAGGAAGACGACCAAAAATATTTGATTACATAAAATGTTTTTTGGTGTTAATAGTAATGATAATGTATTTTAAACATCACACAATGTAACACTTGTATGACTTAATCCAAATAAATATTAATAGTAGTGGGGGAAAAAGCGTGCTTGTGAATTAATCAGCACACCAAAGACGGCATTAACGATAAGTAACAAAATAAAGACGCCACTTCTAAAAGCCTATTTAACACCACAGCCTGCTGAATGTGCAAGATAACTTTTCTTTCATTTTGATTTCGGCAGAAATTAAAATGTTACACCGTGAAGCTAACTGAAACTAAGGATCCTGGGACTGAACACCTCCTTCTGCAACTGGATCCTGGAGTTCCTGACAGGCCACCCCCCCCCCCAAGTGGTGAGGGTAGGCAACAACACATCCCCCACGCTGATCCTCAACACTGGGGCCCCTTAGGGGCGAGTGCTTAGTGTCCTCCTGTACTCCCTGTTCAACCACGACTGCATAGCCACACACACGACTCCAACGCCATCATTAAGTTTGCTGATGACACGATGGTGGTATGCCTGATCACCCACGACGATGAGAAAGCATTTAGGGAGGTCAGAGACCAGTTGAGAGAAAAGTGGGAAATTGAAGTGTTTAATATACAGCGTGATTCATTTATGTCCGTGCCTGTGAAATATAAAGCAGGGCTTTCGAGAAAGAGCTAATTGGAGGAGTTTGTTTTTGAGCAATTTTAAGAGGCTTGTTCTGACAATGTCAATGGGTAGAGCATTAGGACATTCATAAGCATCTTTGAGACGACTTGATACCTGGCATTGGTGAAAATATGTAACCATTGTCTAAAGTGTCATAATGTTGGGTCCAACACAGCAAAAGTAATAAACAATAAGCAATGTTGAGTGACTGATGGAAGCTGATTAACACACTATGCAGGCGTGTTTAAGGTCAGGAGAGCAGACAATGTGAGAAATCCCAGGCTCTGACGTACCGTGTGAATTCCATCTTCTTTTTGACTCTGTGCTAATAGCAGCATGCGTGGTGGGGTTATATACAACCTGTCATGTATTCATCTATACTGAGGCTTTTGCATTGGGAGGGGAATGAGAGGTAATGACAGTAAGATGAAGCAGAGAGAAGACCTACCTAAGTGATTTCTGTCACGATCACCCTTCTCTGCTCCCACCTGTCTTGACATCGCCTCTCAAAGTCTTAGTGTCTGTGTGCTGTGCATTGAGAATCTGATGCTTGGATCAAGGTTGTATTCCGTGGATTAGCATCCTTCAGCCTGTTTCATTTCCAGTCACACCCCACAGGGCTTTGGGCTGGAGATTACTGCAAGGGAATGCTGTCACCCACTTGTCTGGCATGTGGAACATTTTGTTCCTCCCTTATCTGACACAGTTAAAGTTGTCTCTTTACAAGTGTTAGACAGATTCTACTGCAGGTTAATGACCACAGAAAACCTTCATACATTAATGATTCTTCAACCGCAACTCCCACAACCCACTGAGGAAGCTAGACAAGTTGCAAGTATGTGTCCTGGATTGTACCTGGCGGTAAGGAAATGAGTCAAGCTACAGAACAAAAGGTGGGGTTCAGAGACAGCTTGACACTGTTGAAAAACTGCCAAGTAATGTGAACAGGGTAGTATGGTTCTAGGTTTTCCCTTTAACTATAGCACATTTCCCCTAGACCTATTCCTATGTGTTATACATCTATTCTATCAGACCTGTGGACAACTTCTCAATCAAATGTCTGCAAGACAAAGAAGCTGATCATGGATTACAGGAAACGGAGGGCCAAGCACATCACCATTCACATCGACAGGGCTGTAGTGGAGCAGGTTGAGAGCTTCAAGTTCCTCTGTCTCCACTCCACTAAGGATCTACCATGGTCCACACACCAACACAGTGGTGAAGAGGGCACAATGCCTCTTTAGGAGGCTGAATATATTTGGCATGGGTCCTTAGATCCTCAAAAAGTCATACAGATGCACCGTTGAGAGCATCTTGACTGGTTGCATCGCCGCTTGGTATGGCAACTGCTTGGCATCCGACCGCAAGGCGCTACAGAGGGTAGTGTGTAACCAGTACATCACTGGGACCAAGCTTCCTGCCATCCAGGACCTCTATACCAGGCGGTGTCAGAGGAAGGCCATAAACATTTTCAAAGACTCCAGCCACCCAAGTCATAGACTGTTCTCTCAGCTACCACATTGCAAGCAGTACCGATGCACCAACTCTGGAACCAACAGGATCCTGAACAGTTTATAACCCCAAGCCACAGCTAAGTAGTTAACCAAATAGCTACCTGGACCATCTGCATTTACCCTTTTTGCACTGACTAACTCATCACATACCCTGTTGCTATTGTTTATTTTATAACTAGTCATATGTACATATCTACCTCAGTTATTGTTACTAATTGTGTATTTATTATTACTTTCCTGTTATTTCTCATTTCTTTCTCTCTGCATTGTTGGGAAGGGCCGTAAGCATTTCACTGTTAGTCTGTCAGGGTACATGTCAAACTCATTCCATTAAGGTCGCTAATTAGCAAAGAACTCCCCTCACCTGGTTGTCTATGCTTTAATTGAAAGGAAAAACCCACAGACATATTCAGGGCAGCTGAATGAAAACGTCCAGTTTGTACAATTAGTTAGACAGCAGATCCGACTATATTGTTTAGCTGCACTAGGGTTGGAGCCGGCGCAAGATATGGTTCAGAAAACATACCTCAAAACAGGGATGGGATATGCCTTGTAGTCCAAATAGTCATACCAAGAAGATTGAATGACTGCTATGTTGTCCTCATGTGAGTTAGCATGACAGCAGCCATTTTAGAACAATTCGGATTGAGGTTGTTAGCTACGCTTTCCAAACCTTCTCACGCTAGTTCCAGTCTTAATCTACACCGGAAGTTATACATTTCAGCTTTAATCTACATAGGAAGCCTGTCCGACCCTGGTACAGTTTAAACAATCGGGTCAGATCTGTTGGCTACACAATTAGTTATATGTTAGTGTTTGGCTAACATGTGTAGCGAGCTAACAGTAGTCAGCTAACTGTGCAAACTAGACATCGTCCCCAAATAAGTAAAGTTAAGGTATGGTTAGATTTAGCCATAACTAGCTAGTTACAGCGATTAACAATTTAGTTCGATTCCGTTAACAGTAGCTAGCTAGCCAACCCTAGTCAAAATAGTTCAACCTGATTGTCCCAGCAGCAAGTCGATTTAATTGACAAGAGCTAAAATTTTAAAAAGCCAACGTTAGCAAGATAGCTGGCAACTTTACCTGAGAAACGCCACGGTCAAAAGCCTTGCCTATACGATGACAGACTCTTCTTCCCTGTTTCATAAAATCGCTTATTTACTCTTGTGGTACTTCAATAATCTACTAAACATAAAGGACGACCATACATTATTCTTCACCGCCACCTACTGTACTGGAGTGTGTGGCCATTATATTCATCTTGAAATCATAGCGGTCATACAAACGTTCAAGGTGCATACTGCTACGTACTGTCCTGAAGTTACCTAGAAAGTAAAAAATAAAAAACAAATCAATACCTGCTAAAACCCATCCCATGCCCCCGAATCAATTCAACTTTATATATAACCTGCTGAAACAATCCACCATTATAATTATTCAGCATGTCAACATTGAAATAAGAAAATGCTATCTGTACTGTTCCAGGCAAAACCTTCTCAAACCTCAGCAGCACTGATAAACTTTCACTTCTTTGACCCTCTTTCCTACTGAGCAAACTTTTGGCCTCAATCACTCTGCCTCCCTTCACATTTTCTTTAATATCAACTATGGACATAGATATTGGGGCCCCAGTGATGACTCCCCTCAACCTAGCATAAGCCCCAGGGATATGGCTTTTGAGCTTCATCCCAATAAGCTTTTCCATTTGCAGAATCTTCCCTTTCTGAGCCTGGCTACCACAAAATATTAGCAATTTACCTTTCCAATGAACCGGGATAGTTTGACATCACCTATCTCTTTCTCCAAGGCATTGGTTAGTCAGATTAGGGTGTAAATGAGGCCCTTTGGTCTCATCAAACACCATCACCACTTTCCACTCTGACACATTATGACTCTTGCTTCCAACCTTGGCCATCTTTATGCTTTCTTTCCTAGACGCTCCACTGCTTTCTGTATCATGATCTCTCTTCTTCCTGTGTGTCTCCACTACAGACTATTTAAGTCCTTGACCCTCATTCTCCCGCTCTATATAATCAGAACTGACACCCATTTTGTTCTCATTCCAGCACAGCTGTTGCCATTCCAACCTTTTCTCAATTTCCTCCTTTTAATCCACGCTACTCGCTGCCATTTACAACCTGAACACGGCCACCTGTTCCTCTTATCTAGCCCTGTGTTTCCACATACTGTTCTACAGTGTGAGTTGTATATCTGCGGGAAGCCCCTGATAAATCCAAATAAAAAGTAATAATCGTATATTTTTATTTGACAAAATGAGTGAACTAGGCCTTTATTACTCCTGCATGAGCAGAGAAAAATACTCCCCAGTTAAAGCCCCGCAATTAGAGCAACAAAGATCATATTTGTGTAAATTGTAATCTGTTGGTGTCACTGAATAGGCTGATACCCAATTTCATGGACCCAAGATCCATAGGTAAGGCTGTACATTGCAATTTAAGTATGCCTCCAATGCAATTCTGAAGTCTATATACATCCACAGTGCGATTTCAACTGAATTTTATGTTTTGTGTTAAATTGTATTTCGTTAAATGTTTATACCAACATTATAAAACAAACTTGTTTACCATTATCTAGTCCAATTGTGGCATAATTCTACTATTTTCATCCTTTGGCATCAGTTTCAATGGGGGACTTTTATTTTGAAGGAAACAGCCATTTTCACTTTTGTTGCTAGTGCTGTTGTTCATGACACACACTCGAAGTCACATCAGCTCTAAAGGAGGGGCAAAGCATAGACACAAGACTTGGCAAAGACCCTTCGGGAGAGTATATGCTGCACAGCGCCCTCTTGTGTGGGGAGAGTAGTTGAATGAAAAGTGCATCCTTCCTCCTGCATCCGGCAATCATTGATCATTAATTATTACAAGATTATGCAAGGGCACCATCACGTGGCTTTTACCTTTCCAATTATGTCTAATCAACGAGGAAGGAATGATGCACTTTTAAAGAATTCAAACAGGGATTTCATTTGTGGGTGGTCCTGTCCAGAAAGAACAAGTAGAACCCATTGGGGGGAGCCCTAACCCATATGGCACATTGTACAGGTAAGCAATAAGGCAACAAAAACTCCACCTAGGAAGTAAAACAATTAAAGAACATAGACACTTTAGGTGAGGTGCTGACTAACAGAAGGTAATCTATTCAAGTACAAAACAAGTTGATAGTAATCTCTACTTGCTGTGGATCCACTCTACATGTCAAATCAATCATGTGTTATTTGTCACATGCTTCATAAACAACAGGTGTAGACTAACAGTGAAATGCTTATTCACGGGGCCTTTTCCAACAATGCAGAGTTAAAGATAAAGGACTAGAGACATGGGGAATACATTTACAGTGAATAACAGATAACAGTTGATTGTTCCTGCAGAGTAAATACAGAATAATTGAGGTAATCAGGCACTTTATTTCCATTACATCGCTATTGTAACATTACTGTATTGATTTATTAGGAATGCACATTATTCAGGGCCTCATCAAAATACAGACTAGTGAACAGTGGTAACAACAATAATAATAATAATAATAATAATAAATATAGGCCATTTAGTTGACGCTTTTATCCAAATCGAGAATCCAACCCACTATCAATTGCGTTGCAAGCACCATACAAAATTGTGCAAGTTGAAGAAAGTGTTCCACGCATATATAATATCATCAGACAGAGACAAACTGTTAATTCATCAAATACTTCAAAACAGAGCAGTGAAACTTGAAATAAACTCAATTCAACGTCTATTCTACGTTGGTTCAACCAGTGTCCAGTGGGAAGTGTTCTTCGCTCAATAAATAGCTTGGGACATCTGCATACCATCTGCAATTTGTTCCTTACAAACCCTAGACGTCTTTCCATTGAGATGCAACAGGTACATAATACAACAAGTGGAATGTCATGCATCCAAATGGCCAAGCTCTGGAGATCATCGTCAAGATATTTCATCTCATGTTGTTCATTCAATAAGATCCTACAAAACGGGGGGACAACAGAGGGAAGGTATCAATATTTTCCACATTACGTCTTGTAAATGGATGATCGTTCATTTAAAACAATTGACGGGCCAACATGACCATAACGCTGCCCTTAAATGTACAAGTTCACACACATTCAGCCTTTTTGCTATGCACACAAAATGTCCTATAAATCCTAAGTGCCTTTAGCCACCATGTTAAAGCTAATAACACTCACATCATCTGAATCCACTGGAAAGACTGATGTTCCGTTGCTACTGGCGACACTCTCTGGGTCGGCGGCAATGGAGCAGACATCGTCCTGAAGCTGCAGGACAGAGAAGCGATACGTTGGCGCCCTGTAGGGGGCGGAGCAGAGCCACAAGGCATGTCAATATTTAGGACCAGAACGGAAGCAGGCATTTCAATGTGCACTTGTACCTGAGCAGTGTGTCTGAGTTTGTGTGTGTGTGTGTGTTTGTATGAGTGTGTACTTGCATGCTCGTGTGCATAAATGTGTACGAGGCTCACCTATTTCCATAGCCCATTCTCCTTACAGTATAGACAGCAGCGGCAACAGCCACCAGAATGACAATCCCCGATCCAACACAAACTACGATCAACAGCATCTTCTCTCTCTGAAATCCAGACATAGCATTATCATATTTCTGGTCATAATATTCTAAACGCTATAAACCTTTATCATGTGACCCAATGCATCATCTAATATGTGGCGCTGTATTTTCTGATGCGGAAGTACCCAGAGGGTGTAGGCTTTTGTTCCAGCACACCGCTGACACAACTGATTCAACTCATCAACCAGTTATCAAGCCATTGATTGATTGAATCAGGTGTGTTAGTACTGGGCTGGAACAAAACCCAGCTCACAATGTGTGTCTCCCGAGAATGAAGAACACTGTTACATTATGCCCAGGTAAGTCACACCTTTCACACTGTGAGCAATAACAAAAGCACACACACACTCAAAGGAGACCCACACAAGAACTCGCAGATGCACACGCATAGGTCACACTCACCGGGGTTTCAGAATATGGGCTGGCAGTGGGGGGATGACTGGAGTTCCCACAATGCCTGTTGACTGTCTCCTTTATGCGCAGGGGAGTGAAACCTCCCTCACACTTATCACTGGGAACCTTACGGTACCTACACATGGAGACCACATGGTGAACTGTGTGTGTGTGTTTGGTTTGACTATCTTTGTGGGGACCACATTTCGCTGGTCCCCACAAGGAAAAAGGTTAAAAAGGCTTAGGGGTTAAGTTTAGGGTTAGGGATACTATTAGGGTTAGGGGTTAGGAGTTAGGGTTAGGAGTTAAGGTTAGGGGTTAGGGTCAGGAAAAATAGGATTTTCAATGGGAATCAATTGTTTGGTGCCCACAAGGATAATAAAACAAATGTGTGTGTGTCATAATTACCCCGATGTCCTAAGCTCCTCCTCCTCTCCATTTAGACACACCTCCAGGGCGTGGTCTGCAGTGTCCAGTTGTCTCATACACTCTGAGCTGTTCTCATGACGATAGTAACCATAGTCACTGTTGGAAAGGAGAGACATGTTAGGCCATTTCAACCACAGACACAGCATATGCCTTGTTGGTAATGTTATGTTTGGGTCTGCGTTGACTCTGCCTTTGCCTCAAAGGCACAATTAGAGAAAAAAATGCTTTTTTACTATAAATTAAGTAACAGATTGTGCCTTTAAATGGACAACTTTCAACTTCTGGTTTCCTGTATCTGAATGTATCCCTGACTAGAGGGAGAGAATAAAAACCAGGGTTGAATTTATTAGGGCACAACAAAGCATTTTTTTTTTCATCAGACAATAAAAATGAGTGTTTCCTAAGTTCAGGTAGTTCCTTTCTGTTTCAGTTTGTTTTCTTCTGGTTACTACTGAATTACGACCCAGTAGTGTTACGGTCCTCCAGGACCATAACTGAATAGCCTTGTCAGTTTAGACTGGACTACTGACAGTGTTTCTTACCATAGGTAGTCCTCTCTGGTGCAGGGGCAGGGGCTTTTCTGCCTGCTCACCACGTAGTCCCGTCCATTCCTGCAGACGGACAGCTTCCTCAGCCTCCTGAAGGTCTCCTTGTAGCCCAAGACACACCCCTCTGTGGCCAAGTCCCCGCCCTCTGTGGCATGGGCCAACCACTGAACATAGTCCTGGTTACCACCTATAGGAAACCAATGTTAACCAATAGAGAGAGACTATTGAGACTTGCCAATTTTAGTATATATTTATCGATATCAGTATGTTCAATTCCGTTCCTAGTGACCCACAGGGGTGCACACCAAAGGTGGCTTGTGGAAGGATCTATAGGAGGGCAAACTCATTGTAATAGCTGGAATGGAATCAATGGAATGGTATCAAACACATCAAACATATGGAAACCACATATTTGACGACACTCTTTGGGAATTCTCACAATAGAAAGCTAGCTACTGTTTCATTCCTTGTGAAATGTCTGTTGTTGGTTTAATGATTATGATCATTGGAGATATTATATTTGACAACAAACAAATGACTCACAGGGGGAATCTCAATCATCTTTCCTTGATTCCTCGTGACCACTCTCCTTCACCTCCTTCTCAAAAAGCATTGGAGGAGAAGATCCAAGGTTCCTCCCCTCAGACATTCTCCTCCACTGAGTTTTGACAAGGAGACGAGTAGACACAGGACACAAACAATCAAGAAAATATCATTGAGATTCACCCACACTCTCTGGTGAGGAGACTCTGGAAGTCAATGGTGACCACCACCCACATGGGCTGGTGGTCGTCCTCGGGCCGGTAGCCCCACACACTGATGTTCATGGTCTTGGTGCCCGGCTCGGATGTCAGGCCAGCGAAGAAGATGGGCTGCTCTGTAAAGTTGTACACCTTCCAACACTGGCCCTCATCTGTGGAGAACCTGGGGTGATGCACAATGACATACAGGGTCGTTTTCAGTAGTGCACAGAGTCACAAAACGCTTTGCAACGGAAAACTAAAACGAGCCTTTCTATTGGACAAAGTTAAGGTTGATTTCTTTCGTTTGGTGCCTAATGAATACGGCCCTGTATAAACATCTGAATGTGAACGTGCAAGCACACACACACACACACACGCATGAAGTACACAGGATTAAAACACACACATACAGAGTTACCGGATAGTGGACTGCTTATAGACACATTAACAACTTCATAGGGAGAGAAGAGCGGATAGACACACACACACTCCATAGTCAAACACAGACACAGACACACACACAGACACACACACACACACACACACACACACACACACACACACACACACACACACACACACACACACACACACACACACACAAAAAAAACACTCAGGGGATGTCGCTTGGGTGGGGGTGTGAATAAAAAGCATCTTTCTTACACCCAATCTTTCTACATGCCACCGACTGTGTGTGTGTGCGTGCGTGGGGTGTTCAGTACTTGATGGTGTTGATTTGGCCGTCCATGGGGTGGGCCTCCACAGCCACGACGAGCCCCCCAGCGTCCAGGATGCTGTAGTGATGAGGGCCCCTCAGGGATCCCCTCCACTTGTACCCCCCGTCCTCCGACACGTACACGTCAGGCCGTGTTGACGAGATGGAGTCCCCCACACTGCCTGACCGGTCAAAGGGCAGAGGTCATAGAAAGGTCACACACATTCTGGGACAGCTAGAGGGTGGGGGATGTGTCCGAAAGCATGTTCTATCTGTCAGTCATCCGGTCCCAAATGTCTTCCTACCCCTCTGTTTAGCCCTAACCCTCCAATGTTTTCTGACCTGAAGGGCCTGGATAGAGATAACCAGTGTAGTGGAGAAGCTTTCACCATACTGATCTCACATTACTGATCTGCAAACATTAAATGGTAAGGGAACGAATGGGGACTGGGCATATATAGTGCACTATATATGGGATCAGCTTTTTGTAGTGATGACCGAATTATTAGGGGGGGAGAATTTCCTGTGTAGTCTATTCAAGATTCCCTACAATGCTAAATGTAGTGCACAACATCCTGTACCCTACGGTAATACAGAAGTTTCACAATGCAACATGTCTTTGATATGTATGATTGACAGTTTGGTTACCGTGGGCGATGACAAGGCCAACGGCAGTGGGGTCAGAGAGAGGCAGCATGGGAGTGATGCCGTTGTAGCGACTGTATTCACCGTGGATGTGCAAGTTACACTGTCACAAACACACCACACACACGCACATGCACACGCACATGCACACACACACGCACACACACACACACACACACACACACACACACACACACACACACACACACACACACACACACACACACACAAGAATCCAGTGTTCACAATCATATAATAAGCATCAACATACTCTACTCGAGACACTTAATTGTCAGAGGAGGGAATGAAGTTAGTTCTCACATCATTTCTTGAATCCTCACCACACTCAACATTCTGGGGCTTGTTGAGGAGTGTCCACTCTCCCCCTCGGTTGAATGAAATGACTGTCCGAATGCGGCCGTCTGTCAAAAACAATACCCAGGAAAAAACGTTTTAGTTTGGATTAGTAATTAGTAATTCGATTAGTAATTGTCATATTTCTGCCACTAAAAAATACTTGCATTCACACTTTAATCAGCAAGTTGGAACCCCCCCTATAAACTACATGCATTTTATATTGGACAAGTTCAGGTATCAATCAATCAAATGTATTTACAAAGCCCTTTTAACATTGGCAGTTGTCACTAAGTGCTTAAACAGAAACCAGGCCTAAAATCCCAAACAGCAAGCCATGCAGATGTAGAAGCACAGTGGCTTGGAAAAACTCCCTAGAAAGGCCAGAACCATTTGAAGAAACCTAGAGAGGAAGCAGGCTCTGAGGGGTGGCCAGTCCTCTTCTGGCTGTGACGGGTGTAGATTATAAGAGTCCCTCCCCGTTTCGGACTGTTAACGTTCCTAAAGAATACGACCCAGATTGTGTTGATGCGTAGTTGCGTACCCTCCTCCAGTATGTTGGTGAGGTACACTCCTCTCATGGAGGTGACGTTGGTGAAGTCACTCTTCCCTTCCCCACCAAACAGGTGGCGCTCTAGAGACTTAGAGTACAGGATGCCCCGGTCATCTGATGTGTACACGGTCCCAAAGTAGCTTTCCTCTGGAGGATAGAAGACAGTAGAGTATGGTACAATAGAATAGAAAGTCAATAGAATCAGTAGTATAACAGTATGATATAGAAGGAATAGTCATTTATCATTACTCTATCCCGACCCCATGAGACAACACACCCACGGATGGAAGAAATACAGTGTCTTCTGTAGGCTTGGGAACAAACCCAACTGTGCTGACACAGCTCTCTATGAGTCGGCATAGTAATGAGGGGCTGTAAACATCAATAAATGGTGTCAAGAACCCTCCTGACATCAAAGATGTAGAAACAACTTACGTCAGCACTTAGTGGTAAATAGTATGCATATAACCTTCTGGCCTTAAAATCCCTTTATACCATGTGTTGTGTGTGTGTGTGGGGGTGTGTGTGTGTGTGTGTGTGTGTGTGTGTACCCTGATGCCCAGAGCTGTGTCTGCTGTTATTCTAGCCTATCAATGTGTCTATCTACCTCTAACCTTCCCCCACTCAGATAAAACCCCTCCTTCTTATCTTCTCCATTCAGCTGAATGGCACAAACGCCTCGGCCCCCCACCCATAGACACCTAGTGTATGTACTGACACAGAAGACACACACAGACACACACAGCCTGTATGATTTGTCAGCAATACTGAGAACTTGTGAAACCAGTCGTTCCCTCTTTCTTTCTAACAAACTCAAGCTTTTCCATTGCAGCAAGCAGGGTAGTAGAACTGATACAGACATATCAGGATTAGTAGGACTGAGACAGACATACCAGGATTAGAGTTAGTAGGACTGAGACAGACATATCAGGGTTAGAGTTAGTAGGACTGAGACAGACATATCAGGGTTAGTAGGACTGAGACAGACATATCAGGGTTAGAGTTAGTAGGACTGAGACAGACATATAAGGGTTAGTAGGACTGAGACAGACATATGAGGATTAGAGTTAGTAGGACTGAGACAGACATATCAGGGTTAGAGTTAGTAGGACTGAGAGAGACATATCAGGGTTAGAGTTAGTAGGACTGAGACAGACATATCAGGGTTAGAGTTAGCAGAACTGAGACAGACATATCAGAGTTAGTAGAACTGAGACAGACATATCAGGATTAGAGTTAGTAGAACTGAGACAGACATATCAGGGTTAGAGTTAGTAGGACTGAGAGAGACATATCAGGATTAGAGTTAGTAGGACTGAGACAAACAAATCAGGATTAGAGTTAGTGGGACTGAGACAGACATATCAGGGTTAGCAGGACTGAGACAGACATATCAGGATTAGAGTTAGTAGGACTGAGACAGACATATCAGGGTTAGTAGAACTGAGACAGACATATCAGGATTAGAGTTACTAGGACTGAGACAGACATTTCAGGGTTAGAGTTAGCAGAACTGAGACAGACATATCAGAGTTAGTAGAACTGAGACAGACAGATCAGGGGTAGAGTTAGTAGAACTGAGACAGATATATCAGGGTTAGAGTTAGTAGAACTGAGACAGACATATCAGGATTAGAGTTAGTAGGACTGAGACAGACAAATCAGGATTAGAGTTAGTAGGACTGAGACAGACATATCAGGGATAGCAGGACTGAGACAGACATATCAGGATTAGAGTTAGTAGGACTGAGACAGACATATCAGGGTTAGTAGAACTGAGACAGACATATCAGGATTAGAGTTACTAGGACTGAGAGACATTTCAGGGTTAGAGTTAGCAGAACTGAGACAGACATATCAGAGTTAGTAGAACTGAGACAGACAGATCAGGGGTAGAGTTAGTAGAACTGAGACAGACATATCAGGGTTAGAGTTAGTAGAACTGAGACAGACATATCAGGATTAGAGTTAGTAGAACTGAGAGAGACATATCAGGATTAGAGTTAGTAGAACTGAGACAGACATATCAGGATTAGAGTTAGTAGGACTGAGACAGACATATCAGGATTAGAGTTAGTAGGACTGAGACAGACAAATCAGGATTAGAGTTAGTGGGACTGAGACAGACATATCAGGGTTAGAGTTAGTGGGACTGAGACAGACATATCAGGGTTAGCAGGATTGAGACAGACATATCAGGATTAGAGTTAGTAGGACTGAGACAGACATATCAGGATTAGAGTTAGTAGGACTGAGACAGACATCATGATTAGAGTTAGTAGGACTGAGACAGACATATCAGGATTAGAGTTAGTAGGACTGAGACAGACATATAAGGGTTAGTAGGACTGAGACAGACATATCAGAGTTCGAGTTATTAGGACTGAGACAGACATATCAGGGTTAGAGTTAGTAGGACTGAGACAGACATATCAGGGTTAGAGTTAGTAGGACTCAGACAGACATATCAGGGTTAGAGTTAGCAGAACTGAGACAGACATATCAGAGTTCGTAGAACTGAGACAGACATATCAGGGTTAGAGTTAGTAGGACTGAGAGAGACATATCCCGGATAGAGTTAGTAGGACTGAGACAGACATATAAGGATTAGTAGAACTGAGACAGACATATCAGGATTAGAGTTACTAGGACTGAGACAGACATATCAGGGTTAGAGTTAGCAGAACTGAGACAGACATATCAGAGTTTGTAGAACTGAGACAGACATATCAGGGGTAGAGTTAGTAGAACTGAGACAGATATATCAGGGTTAGAGTTAGTAGAACTGAGACAGACATATCAGGATTAGAGTTAGTAGGACTGAGACAGACAAATCAGGATTAGAGTTAGTAGGACTGAGACAGACATATCAGGGATAGCAGGACTGAGACAGACATATCAGGATTAGAGTTAGTAGGACTGAGACAGACATATCAGGGTTAGTAGAACTGAGACAGACATATCAGGATTAGAGTTACTAGGACTGAGAGACATTTCAGGGTTAGAGTTAGCAGAACTGAGACAGACATATCAGAGTTAGTAGAACTGAGACAGACAGATCAGGGGTAGAGTTAGTAGAACTGAGACAGACATATCAGGGTTAGAGTTAGTAGAACTGAGACAGACATATCAGGATTAGAGTTAGTAGAACTGAGAGAGACATATCAGGATTAGAGTTAGTAGAACTGAGACAGACATATCAGGATTAGAGTTAGTAGGACTGAGACAGACATATCAGGATTAGAGTTAGTAGGACTGAGACAGACAAATCAGGATTAGAGTTAGTGGGACTGAGACAGACATATCAGGGTTAGAGTTAGTGGGACTGAGACAGACATATCAGGGTTAGCAGGATTGAGACAGACATATCAGGATTAGAGTTAGTAGGACTGAGACAGACATATCAGGATTAGAGTTAGTAGGACTGAGACAGACATCATGATTAGAGTTAGTAGGACTGAGACAGACATATCAGGATTAGAGTTAGTAGGACTGAGACAGACATATAAGGGTTAGTAGGACTGAGACAGACATATCAGAGTTCGAGTTATTAGGACTGAGACAGACATATCAGGGTTAGAGTTAGTAGGACTGAGACAGACATATCAGGGTTAGAGTTAGTAGGACTCAGACAGACATATCAGGGTTAGAGTTAGCAGAACTGAGACAGACATATCAGAGTTCGTAGAACTGAGACAGACATATCAGGGTTAGAGTTAGTAGGACTGAGAGAGACATATCCCGGATAGAGTTAGTAGGACTGAGACAGACATATAAGGATTAGTAGAACTGAGACAGACATATCAGGATTAGAGTTACTAGGACTGAGACAGACATATCAGGGTTAGAGTTAGCAGAACTGAGACAGACATATCAGAGTTTGTAGAACTGAGACAGACATATCAGGGTTAGAGTTAGTAGGACTGAGACAGACATATCAGGATTACAGTTAGTAGGACAGAGACAGACAAATCAGGATTAGAGTTAGTAGAACTGAGAGAGACATATCAGGATTAGAGTTAGTAGGACTGAGACAGACATATCAGGATTAGAGTTAGTAGAACTGAGACAGACATATCATGATTAGAGTTAGTAGGACTGAGACAGACATATCAGGGTTAGAGTTAGTAGAACTGAGACAGACATATCAGGATTAGAGTTACTAGGACTGAGACAGACATATCAGGGTTAGAGTTAGCAGAACTGAGACAGACATATCAGAGTTTGTAGAACTGAGACAGACATATCAGGGTTAGAGTTAGTAGGACTGAGACAGACATATCAGGATTACAGTTAGTAGGACAGAGACAGACAAATCAGGATTAGAGTTAGTAGAACTGAGACAGACATATCAGGATTAGAGTTAGTAGGACTGAGACAGACATATCAGGATTAGAGTTAGTAGAACTGAGACAGACATATCATGATTAGAGTTAGTAGGACTGAGACAGACATATCAGGGTTAGAGTTAGTAGAACTGAGACAGACATATCAGGATTAGAGTTAGTAGAACTGAGACAGACATATCAGGATTAGAGTTAGTAGGTCTGAGAGAGACATATCCCGGATAGAGTTAGTAGGACTGAGACAGACATATCAGGATTAGAGTTAGTAGGACTGAGACAGACAAATCAGGATTAGAGTTAGTAGGACTGAGACAGACATATCAGGGTTAGTAGAACTGAGACAGACATATCAGGATTAGAGTTACTAGGACTGAGACATACATATCAAGGTTAGAGTTCGTAGAACTGAGACAGACATATCAGGGTTAGTAGGACTGAGACAGACATATCCGGGTTAGAGTTAGTAGGACTGAGACAGACATATCAGGGTTACAGTTCGTAGAACTGAGACAGACATATCAGGGTTAGTAGGACTGAGACAGACATATCCGGGTTAGAGTTAGTAGGACTGAGACAGACATATCAGGGTTAGAGTTCGTAGAACTGAGACAGACATATCAGGGTTAGAGTTAGTAGGACTGAGACAGACATATCAGGGTTAGAGTTAGTAGGACAGAGACAGACATCAGGATTAGTAGAACTGAGACAGACATATCAGGATTAGAGTTAGTAGGACTGAGACAGACATATCAGGGTTAGAGTTAGTAGGACTGAGACAGACATATCAGGATTAGAGTTAGTAGGACTGAGACAGACATATCAGGGTTAGAGTTAGTAGGACTGAGACAGACATATCAGGATTAGAGTTAGTAGGACTGAGACAGACATATCAGGATTAGAGTTAGTAGGACTGAGACAGACATATCAGGGTTAGAGTTAGTAGGACTGAGACAGACATATCAGGATTAGAGTTAGTAGGACTGAGACAGACATATCAGGGTTAGTAGGACTGAGACAGACATATCAGGATTAGAGTTAGTAGGACTGAGACAGACATATCAGGGTTAGGTTAGTAGAGACAGACATATCAGGACTTAGAGACAGACATATCAGACTGAGACAGACATATCAGGGTTAGAGTTAGTAGGACTGAGACAGACATATCAGGATTAGAGTTAGTAGGACTGAGACAGACATATCAGGGTTAGAGACAGACATTAGTAGACTGAGACAGACATATCAGGGTTAGAGTTAGTAGGACTGAGACAGACATATCAGGGTTAGAGTTAGTAGGACTGAGACAGACATATCAGGGTTAGTTGAGACATATCAGGATTAGTTAGTAGGACTGAGACAGACATATCAGGATTAGAGTTAGTAGGACTGAGACAGACATATTAGGGTTAGAGTTAGTAGAACTGAGACAGACATATCAGGGTCAGAGTTAGTAGAACTGAGACAGACATATCAGGGTTAGAGTTAGTAGAACTGAGACAGACATATCAGGGTTAGAGTTAGTAGGACTGAGACAGACATATCAGGGTTAGAGTTAGTAGACTGAGACAGACATATCAGGGTTAGAGTTAGTAGGACTGAGACAGACATATCAGGATTAGAGTTAGTAGGACTGAGACAGACATATCAGGGTTAGAGTTAGTAGGACTGAGACAGACTATCAGGGTTAGTAGAACTGAGACAGACATATCAGGGTTAGAGTTAGTAGGACTGAGACAGACATATCAGGGTTAGAGTTCGTAGAACTGAGACAGACATATCAGGGTTAGTAGGACTGAGACAGACATATCAGGGTTAGAGTTAGTAGGACTGAGACAGACATATCAGGGTTAGAGTTAGTAGGACTGAGACAGACATATCAGGATTAGAGTTAGTAGGACTGAGACAGACATATCAGGGTTAGAGACTGAGACAGACATATCAGGGTTAGAGTTAGTAGGACTGAGACAGACATATCAGGGTTAGTAGAACTGAGACAGACATATCAGGGTTAGAGTTAGTAGGACTGAGACAGACATATCAGGATTAGAGTTAGTAGGACTGAGACAGACATATCAGGGTTAGAGTTAGTAGGACTGAGACAGACATATCAGGATTAGAGTTAGTAGGACTGAGACAGACATATCAGGGTTAGAGTTATCAGGGTTAGTAGAACTGAGACAGACATATCATATCAGGGGTTAGAGTTAGTAGGACTGAGAGACATATCATATCAGGGTTAGAGTTAGTAGGACTGAGACAGACATATCAGGGTTAGAGTTAGTAGGACTGAGACAGACATATCAGGGTTAGAGTTAGTAGGACTGAGACAGACATATCAGGGTTAGAGTTAGTAGGACTGAGACAGACATATCAGGGTTAGTAGAGACTGAGACTGAGACAGACATATCAGGAGTTAGTAGGACTGAGACAGACATATCAGGGTTAGAGTTAGTAGGACTGAGACAGACATATCAGGATTAGAGTTAGTAGGACTGAGAGGACTGAGACAGACATATCAGTAGGACTGAGACAGACATATCAGGGTTAGAGTTAGTAGGACTGAGACAGACATATCAGGGTTAGAGTTAGTGAGAGACATATCTGAGACAGACATATCAGGATTAGAGTTAGTAGGACTGAGACAGACATATCAGGATTAGGTTAGTAGGACTGAGACAGACATATCAGGGTTAGAGTTGAGACAGACATATCAGACTGAGACAGACATATCAGGGTTAGAGTTAGTAGACTGAGACAGACATATCAGGGTTAGAGTTAGTAGAACTGAGACAGACATATCAGGGTTAGTTAGTAGAACTGAGACAGACATATCAGGGTTAGTAGAACTGAGACAGACATATCAGGATTAGAGTTAGTAGGACTGAGACAGACATATCAGGGTTAGAGTTAGTAGAACTGAGACAGACATATCAGGGTTAGTAGAACTGAGACAGACATATCAGGGTTAGTAGAACTGAGACAGACATATCAGGATTAGAGTTAGTAGAACTGAGACAGACATATCAGGGTTAGAGACATATCAGGGACTGAACTGAGACAGACATATCAGACATATCAGGGTTAGAGTTAGTAGAACTGAGACAGACATATCAGGGTTAGAGTTAGTAGAGAGACAGACATATCAGGATTAGAGTTAGTAGGACTGAGACAGACATATCAGGGTTAGAGTTAGTAGGACTGAGACAGACATATCAGGATTAGAGTTAGTAGAACTGAGACAGACATATCAGGATTAGAGTTAGTAGGACTGAGACAGACATATCAGGGTTAGAGTTAGTAGAACTGAGACAGACATATCAGGATTAGAGTTAGTAGGACTGAGACAGACATATCAGGGTTAGAGTTAGTAGGACTGAGACAGACATATCAGGGTTAGTAGAACTGAGACAGACATATCAGGATTAGAGTTACTAGGACTGAGACAGACATATCAGGGTTAGAGTTAGTAGAACTGAGACAGGCATATCAGGGTTAGTAGAACTGAGACAGACATAGGAGACATATCAGGAGAGTTAGTAGGACTGAGACAGACATATCAGGGTTAGAGTTAGTAGAACTGAGACAGACATATCAGGGTTAGTAGGACTGAGACAGACATATCAGGGTTAGAGTTAGTAGGACTGAGACAGACATATCAGGGTTAGAGTTAGTAGAACTGAGACAGACATATCAGGATTAGAGTTAGTAGGACTGAGACAGACATATCAGGGTTAGAGTTAGTAGGACTGAGACAGACATATCAGGGTTAGAGTTAGTAGGACTGAGACAGACATATCAGGGTTAGAGTTAGTAGGACTGAGACAGACATATCAGGATTAGAGTTAGTAGGACTGAGACAGACATATCAGGGTTAGAGTTAGTAGGACTGAGACAGACATATCAGGATTAGAGTTAGTAGGACTGAGACAGACATATCAGGGTTAGAGTTAGTAGGACTGAGACAGACATATCAGGATTAGAGTTAGTAGGACTGAGACAGACATATCAGGATTAGAGTTAGTAGGACTGAGGCAGAAATATCAGGGTTAGTAGGACTGAGACAGACATATCAGACTGAGACAGACATATCAGACTGAGACAGACATATCAGGGTTATAGTTAGTAGGACTGAGACAGACATATCAGGGTTAGTAGAACTGAGACAGACATATCAGGGTTAGTAGAACTGAGACAGACATATCAGGATTAGTAGAACTGAGACAGACATATCAGGGTTAGTAGAACTGAGACAGACATATCAGGGTTAGTAGAACTGAGAAAGACATATCAGGATTAGAGTTAGTAGAACTGAGACAGACATATCAGGGTTAGTAGAACTGAGACAGACATATCAGGGTTAGTAGAACTGAGACAGACATATCAGGGTTAGAGTTAGTAGAACTGAGACAGACATATCAGGGTTAGTAGAACTGAGACAGACATATCAGGGTTAGAGTTAGTAGAACTGAGACAGACATATCAGGGTTAGAGTTAGTAGAACTGAGACAGACATATCAGGGTTAGTAGAACTGAGACAGACATATCAGGGACAGACATATCAGGATTAGAGTTAGTAGAACTGAGACAGACATATCAGGATTAGAGTTAGTAGGACTGAGACAGACATATCAGGGTTAGTTAGAACTGAGACATATCAGACTGATATCAGGGTTAGAGTTAGTAGGACTGAGACAGACATATCAGGGTTATTAGTTAGTAGGACTGAGACAGACATATCAGGGTTAGAGTTAGACAGAACTGAGACAGACATATCAGGGTTATTAGTAGAACTGAGACAGACATATCAGGGTTAGTTAGACTGAGACAGACATATCAGGGTTAGAGTTAGAGGACTGAGACAGACATATCAGGGTTAGAGTTAGTAGAACTGAGACAGACATATCAGGGTTAGAGTTAGTAGGACTGAGACAGACATATCAGGGTTAGAGTTAGTAGAACTGAGACAGACATATCAGGGTCAGAGTTAGTAGAACTGAGACAGACATATCAGGGTTAGAGTTAGTAGGACTCAGACAGACATATCAGGATTAGACAGACATATCAGTTAGTAGAACTGAGAGAGACATATCAGGATTAGAGTTAGTAGGACTGAGACAGACATATCAGGGTTAGAGTTAGTAGGACAGAGACAGACAAATCAGGATTAGAGTTAGTAGAACTGAGAGAGACATATCAGGATTAGAGTTAGTAGGACTGAGACAGACATATCAGGGTTAGAGTTAGTAGAACTGAGACAGACATATCAGGATTAGAGTTAGTAGGACTGAGAGAGACATATCCCGGATAGAGTTAGTAGGACTGAGACAGACATATCAGGATTAGAGTTAGTAGGACTGAGACAGACATATCAGGGTTAGAGTTAGTAGGACTGAGACAGACATATCAGGATTAGAGTTAGTAGGACTGAGACAGACATATCAGGGTTAGAGTTAGTAGGACTGAGACAGACATATCAGGGTTAGAGTTAGTAGAACTGAGACAGACATATCAGGATTAGAGTTAGTAGGACTGAGACAGACATATCAGGATTAGAGTTAGTAGGACTGAGACAGACATATCAGGGTTAGTAGGACTGAGACAGACATATCAGGGTTAGAGTTAGTAGGACTGAGACAGACATATCAGGATTAGAGTTAGTAGGACTGAGACAGACATATCAGGGTTAGAGTTAGTAGGACTGAGACAGACATATCAGGGTTAGTAGAACTGAGACAGACATATCAGAACTGAGACAGACATATCAGGGTTAGAGTTAGTAGGACTGAGACAGACATATCAGGGTTAGAGTTAGTAGAACTGAGACAGACATATCAGGGTTAGTAGAACTGAGACAGACATAGTTAGAACTGAGACAGACATATCAGGGTTAGAGTTAGTAGAACTGAGACAGACATATCAGGGTTAGTAGAACTGAGAAAGACATATCAGGATTAGAGTTAGTAGAACTGAGACAGACATATCAGGGTTAGTAGAACTGAGACAGACATATCAGGGTTAGTAGAACTGAGACAGACATATCAGGGTTAGAGTTAGTAGAACTGAGACAGACATATCAGGGTGAGTAGAACTGAGACAGACATATCAGGGTTAGAGTTAGTAGAACTGAGACAGACATATCAGGGTTAGAGTTAGTAGGACTGAGACAGACATATCAGGGTTAGAGTTAGTAGAACTGAGACAGACATATCAGGGTTAGAGTTAGTAGAACTGAGACAGACATATCAGGGTTAGAGTTAGTAGAACTGAGACAGACATATCAGGGTTAGAGTTAGTAGGACTGAGACAGACATATCAGGGTTAGAGTTAGTAGAACTGAGACAGACATATCAGGGTTAGAGTTAGTAGGACTGAGACAGACATATCAGGGTTACATATAGGACTGAGACAGACATTAGGGTTAGTTAGTAGGACTGAGACAGACATATCAGGGTTAGAGTTAGTAGGACTGAGACAGACATATCAGGGTTAGAGTTAGTAGGACTGAGACAGACATATCAGGGTTAGAGTTAGTAGGACTGAGACAGACATATCAGGGTTAGAGTTAGTAGAACTGACATATCAGGGTTAGAGACAGACATATCAGGGTTAGAGTTAGTAGGACTGAGACAGACATATCAGGGTTAGAGTTAGTAGAACTGAGACAGACATATCAGGGTTAGAGTAGTAGGACTGAGACAGACATATCAGGGTTAGAGTTAGTAGAACTGAGACAGACATATCAGGGTTAGTAGACAGTTAGTAGTAGAACTGAGACAGACATATCAGGGTGAGTAGAACTGAGACAGACATATCAGGGTTAGAGTTAGTAGAACTGAGACAGACATATCAGGGTTAGAGTTAGTAGGACTGAGACAGACATATCAGGGTTAGAGTTAGTAGAACTGAGACAGACATATCAGGGTTAGAGTTAGTAGAACTGAGACAGACATATCAGGGTTAGTAGAACTGAGACAGACATAGGACTAGAACTGAGACAGACATATCAGGGTTAGAGTTAGTAGAACTGAGACAGACATATCAGGGTTAGAGTTAGTAGAACTGAGACAGACATATCAGGGTTAGTAGAACTGAGACAGACATATCAGGGTTAGAGTTAGTAGAACTGAGACAGACATATCAGGGTGAGTAGAACTGAGACAGACATATCAGGGTTAGAGTTAGTAGAACTGAGACAGACATCAGGATTAGAGTTAGTGGCACTGAGACAGACATATCAGGGTTAGTAGAACTGAGACAGACATATCAGGGTTAAGGTTAGTAGGACTGAGACAGACATATCAGGGTTAGAGTTAGTAGGACTGAGACAGACATATCAGGGTTAGAGTTCGTAGAACTGAGACAGACATATCAGGGTTAGTAGGACTGAGACAGACATATCAGGGTTAGAGTTAGTAGAACTGAGACAGACATATCAGGGTTAGAGTTAGTAGAACTGAGACAGACATATCAGGGTTAGAGTTAGTAGGACTGAGACAGACATATCAGGGTTAGTAGAACTGAGACAGACATATCAGGGTTAGTAGGACTGAGACAGACATATCAGGGTTACAGTTCGTAGAACTGAGACAGACATATCAGGGTTAGTAGGACTGAGACAGACATATCAGGATTAGAGTTAGTAGGACTGAGACAGACATATCAGGGTTAGAGTTAGTAGGACTGAGACAGACATATCAGGATTAGAGTTAGTAGGACTGAGACAGACATATCAGGGTTAGAGTTAGACTGAGACAGACATATCAGGATTAGAGTTAGTAGACTGAGACAGACATATCAGGGTTAGAGTTAGTAGGACTGAGACAGACATATCAGGGTTAGAGTTAGTAGGACTGAGACAGACATATCAGGGTTAGAGTTAGTAGGACTGAGACAGACATATCAGGATTAGAGTTAGTAGGACTGAGACAGACATATCAGGGTTAGAGTTAGTAGGACTGAGACAGACATATCAGGATTAGAGTTAGTAGGACTTAGACATATCAGGACTGAGAGACTGAGACATATCAGGATTAGAGTTAGTAGGACTGAGACAGACATATCAGGGTTAGAGTTAGTAGGACTGAGACAGACATATCAGGGTTAGAGTTAGTAGGACTGAGACAGACATATCAGGGTTAGAGTTAGTAGGACTGAGACAGACATATCAGGGTTAGAGTTAGTAGAACTGAGACAGACATATCAGGGTTAGAGTTAGTAGAACTGAGACAGACATATCAGGATTAGAGTTAGTAGAACTGAGACAGACATATCAGGATTAGAGTTAGTAGGACTGAGACAGACATATCAGGGTTAGTTAGTAGACTGAGACAGACATATCAGGGTTAGAGTTAGTAGGACTGAGACAGACATATCAGGGTTAGAGTTAGTAGGACTGAGACAGACATATCAGGGTTAGAGTTAGTAGAACTGAGACAGACATATCAGGGTTAGAGTTAGTAGACTGAGACAGACATATCAGGATTAGAGTTAGTAGAACTTAGTAGAGACTGAGACAGACATATCAGGATTAGAGTTAGTAGGACTGAGACAGACATATCAGGGTTAGAGTTAGTAGGACTGAGACAGACATATCAGGGTTAGAGTTAGTAGAACTGAGACAGACATATCAGGGTTAGTAGAACTGAGACAGACATATCAGGATTAGAGTTAGTAGAACTGAGACAGACATATCAGGGTTAGTAGAACTGTTAGTAGTAGAACTGAGACAGACATATCAGGGTTAGAGTTAGTAGGACTGAGACAGACATATCAGGGTTAGAGTTAGTAGACTGAGACAGACATATCAGGGTTAGAGTTAGTAGAACTGAGACAGACATATCAGGGTTAGAGTTAGTAGGACTGAGACAGACATATCAGGGAGTTAGTAGAACTGAGACAGACATATCAGGGTTAGAGTTAGTAGGACTGAGACAGACATATCAGGGTTAGAGTTAGTAGGACTGAGACAGACATATCAGGGTTAGAGTTAGTAGGACTGAGACAGACATATCAGGGTTAGAGTTAGTAGAACTGAGACAGACATATCAGGGTTAGAGTTAGTAGAACTGAGACAGACATATCAGGGTTAGAGTTAGTAGAACTGAGACAGACATATCAGGGTTAGTAGAACTGAGACAGACATATCAGGGTTAGGTTAGTAGAACTGAGACAGACATATCAGGGTTAGAGTTAGTAGAACTGAGACAGACATATCAGGGTTAGAGTTAGTAGAACTGAGACAGACATATCAGGGTTAGAGTTAGTAGAACTGAGACAGACATATCAGGGTTAGAGTTAGTAGAACTGAGACAGACATATCAGGGTTAGAGTTAGTAGGACTGAGACAGACATATCAGGATTAGAGTTAGTAGGACTGAGACAGACATATCAGGATTAGAGTTAGTAGGACTGAGACAGACATATCAGGGTTAGAGTTAGTAGGACTGAGACAGACATATCAGGGTTAGAGTTAGTAGGACTGAGACAGACATATCAGGGTTAGTAGTTGAGACAGACATATCAGTTAGGACTGAGACAGACATATCAGGGTTAGTTAGGATAGAACTGAGACAGACATAGGACTGAGACAGACATATCAGGGTTAGAGTTAGAACTGAGACAGACATATCAGGGTTAGAGTTAGTAGGACTGAGACAGACATATCAGGGTTAGAGTTAGTAGAACTGAGACAGACATATCAGGGTCAGAGTTAGTAGAACTGAGACAGACATATCAGGGCTAGAGTTAGTAGAACTGAGACAGACATATCAGGGTTAGAGTTAGTAGAACTGAGACAGACATATCAGGATTAGAGTTAGTAGGACTGAGACAGACATATCAGGGTTAGAGTTAGAACTGAGACAGACATATCAGGAGTTAGTAGTTAGGAGACTGAGACAGACATATCAGGGTTAGAGTTAGTAGGACTGAGACAGACATATCAGGGTTAGAGTTAGTAGGACTGAGACAGACATATCAGGATTAGAGTTAGTAGGACTGAGACAGACATATCAGGGTTAGAGTTAGTAGGACTGAGACAGACATATCAGGGTTAGAGTTAGTAGGACTGAGACAGACATATCAGGATTAGAGTTAGTAGGACTGAGACAGACATATCAGACTGAGACAGACATATCAGACTGAGACAGACATATCAGGGTTATAGTTAGTAGGACTGAGACAGACATATCAGGTTAGAGTTAGTAGGACTGAGACAGACATATCAGGGTTAGAGTTAGTAGGACTGAGACAGACATATCAGGGTTAGAGTTAGTAGGACTGAGACAGACATATCAGGGTTAGAGTTAGTAGGACAGAGACAGACATCAGGATTAGTAGAACTGAGACAGACATATCAGGATTAGAGTTAGTAGGACTGAGACAGACATATCAGGGTTAGAGTTAGTAGGACTGAGACAGACATATCAGGATTAGAGTTAGTAGGACTGAGACAGACATATCAGGATTAGAGTTAGTTGGACTGGGACAGACATATCAGACTGAGACAGACATATCAGACTGAGACAGACATATCAGGGTTATAGTTAGTAGGACTGAGACAGACATATCAGAGTTCGAGTTATTAGGACTGAGACAGACATATCAGGGTTAGAGTTAGTAGGACTGAGACAGACATATCAGGGTTAGAGTTAGTAGGACTGAGACAGACATATCAGGATTAGAGTTAGTAGGACTGAGACAGACATATCAGGGTTAGAGTTAGTAGGACTGAGACAGACATATCAGGATTAGAGTTAGTTGGACTGAGACAGACATATCAGACTGAGACAGACATATCAGACTGAGACAGACATATCAGGGTTATAGTTAGTAGGACTGAGACAGACATATCAGAGTTCGAGTTATTAGGACTGAGACAGACATATCAGGGTTAGCGTTAGTAGGACTGAGACAGACATATCAGGGTTAGTAGAACTGAGACAGACATATCAGGGTTAGTAGAACTGAGAAAGACATATCAGGATTAGAGTTAGTAGAACTGAGACAGACATATCAGGGTTAGTAGAACTGAGACAGGCATATCAGGGTTAGTAGAACTGAGACAGACATATCAGGGTTAGAGTTAGTAGAACTGAGACAGACATATCAGGGTTAGTAGGACTGAGACAGACATATCAGGGTTAGAGTTAGTAGAACTGAGACAGACATATCAGGGTTAGTAGAGACTGAGACAGACATATCAGGGTTAGAGTTAGTAGAACTGAGACAGACATATCAGGGTGAGTAGAACTGAGACAGACATATCAGGATTAGAGTTAGTAGGACTGAGACAGACATATCAGGGTTAGAGTTAGTAGGACTGAGACAGACATATCAGGATTAGAGTTAGTAGGACTGAGACAGACATATCAGGGTTAGAGTTAGTAGGACTGAGACAGACATATCAGGGTTAGAGTTAGTAGGACTGAGACAGACATATCAGGGTTAGTAGAACTGAGACAGACATATCAGGGTTAGTAGAACTGAGAAAGACATATCAGGATTAGAGTTAGTAGAACTGAGACAGACATATCAGGGTTAGTAGAACTGAGACAGACATATCAGGGTTAGTAGAACTGAGACAGACATATCAGGGTTAGAGTTAGTAGAACTGAGACAGACATATCAGGGTTAGTAGAACTGAGACAGACATATCAGGGTTAGAGTTAGTAGAACTGAGACAGACATATCAGGGTGAGTAGAACTGAGACAGACATATCAGGGTTAGAGTTAGTAGAACTGAGACAGACATATCAGGGTTAGTAGAACTGAGACAGACATATCAGGGTTAGAGTTAGTAGAACTGAGACAGACATATCAGGGTTAGAGTTAGTAGAACTGAGACAGACATATCAGGGTTAGAGTTAGTAGAACTGAGACAGACATATCAGGGTTAGAGTTAGTAGAACTGAGACAGACATATCAGGGTTAGAGTTAGTAGAACTGAGACAGACATCAGGATTAGAGTTAGTGGCACTGAGACAGACATATCAGGGTTAGTAGAACTGAGACAGACATATCAGGGTTAAGGTTAGTAGGACTGAGACAGACATATCAGGGTTAGAGTTAGTAGGACTGAGACAGACATATCAGGGTTAGAGTTAGTAGGACTGAGACAGACATATCAGGGTTAGTAGGACTGAGACAGACATATCAGGGTTACAGTTCGTAGAACTGAGACAGACATATCAGGGATAGTAGGACTGAGACAGACATATCCGGGTTAGAGTTAGTAGGACTGAGACAGACATATCAGGGTTAGAGTTAGTAGGACTGAGACAGACATATCAGGGTTAGAGTTAGTAGGACTGAGACAGACATATCAGGGTTAGTTAGTAGAACTGAGACAGACATATCAGGATTAGAGTTAGTAGGACTGAGACAGACATATCAGGGTTAGAGTTAGTAGGACTGAGACAGACATATCAGGATTAGAGTTAGTAGGACTGAGACAGACATATCAGGGTTAGAGTTAGTAGGACTGAGACAGACATATCAGGATTAGAGTTAGTAGGACTGAGACAGACATATCAGGGTTAGAGTTAGTAGGACTGAGACAGACATATCAGGATTAGAGTTAGTAGGACTGAGACAGACATATCAGGATTAGAGTTAGTAGGACTGAGACAGACATATCAGGATTAGAGTTAGTAGGACTGAGACAGACATATCAGACTGAGACAGACATATCAGACTGAGACAGACATATCAGGGTTATAGTTAGTAGGACTGAGACAGACATATCAGGTTAGTTAGGACTGAGACAGACATATCAGGGTTAGTAGAACTGAGACAGACATATCAGGGTTAGTAGAACTGAGACAGACATATCAGGATTAGAGACTGAGACAGACATATCAGGATTAGAGTTAGTAGGACTGAGACAGACATATCAGGGTTAGAGTTAGTAGAACTGAGACAGACATATCAGGGTTAGTAGAACTGAGACAGACATATCAGGGTTAGTAGAACTGAGAAAGACATATCAGGATTAGAGTTAGTAGAACTGAGACAGACATATCAGGGTTAGAGTTAGTAGAACTGAGACAGACATATCAGGGTTAGTAGAACTGAGACAGACATATCAGGGTTAGTAGAACTGAGAAAGACATATCAGGATTAGAGTTAGTAGAACTGAGACAGACATATCAGGGTTAGTAGAACTGAGACAGACATATCAGGGTTAGTAGAACTGAGACAGACATATCAGGGTTAGAGTTAGTAGAACTGAGACAGACATATCAGGGTTAGAGTTAGTAGAACTGAGACAGACATATCAGGGTTAGAGTTAGTAGAACTGAGACAGACATATCAGGGTTAGAGTTAGTAGAACTGAGACAGACATCAGGATTAGAGTTAGTAGCACTGAGACAGACATATCAGGGTTAGTTGAGACAGACATATCAGGGTTAGTAGGACTGAGACAGACATATCAGGGTTAGAGTTAGTAGGACTGAGACAGACATATCAGGGTTAGAGTTAGTAGGACTGAGACAGACATATCAGGGTTAGAGTTAGTAGAACTGAGACAGACATATCAGGGTTAGAGTTAGTAGAACTGAGACAGACATATCAGGATTAGAGTTAGTGGCACTGAGACAGACATATCAGGGTTAGTAGAACTGAGACAGACATATCAGGGTTAAGGTTAGTAGGACTGAGACAGACATATCAGGGTTAGAGTTAGTAGGACTGAGACAGACATATCAGGGTTAGAGTTAGTAGGACTGAGACAGACATATCAGGGTTAGAGTTAGTAGAACTGAGACAGACATATCAGGGTTAGAGTTAGTAGAACTGAGACAGACATATCAGGGTTAGAGTTAGTAGACTGAGACAGACATATCAGGATTAGAGTTAGTAGGACTGAGACAGACATATCAGGATTAGAGTTAGTAGGACTGAGACAGACATATCAGGATTAGAGTTAGTAGGACTGAGACAGACATATCAGGGTTAGTAGAACTGAGACAGACATATCAGGATTAGAGTTACTAGGACTGAGACAGACATATCAGGGTTAGAGTTAGCAGAACTGAGACAGACATATCAGGATTCGAGTTAGTAGAACTGAGACAGACAAATCAGGGGTAGAGTTAGTAGAACTGAGACAGACATATCAGGGTTAGAGTTAGTAGGACTGAGACAGGCATATCAGGGATAGCAGGACTGAGACAGACATATCAGGATTAGAGTTAGTAGGACTGAGACAGACATTTCAGGGTTAGAGTTAGCAGAACTGAGACAGACATATCAGAGTTAGTAGAACTGAGACAGACAAATCAGGGGTAGAGTTAGTAGAACTGAGACAGACATATCAGGGTTAGAGTTAGTAGAACTGAGACAGACATATCAGGGTTAGAGTTAGTAGAACTGAGACAGACATATCAGGATTAGAGTTAGTAGAACTGAGACAGACATATCAGGGTTAGAGTTAGTAGGACTGAGACAGACATATCAGGGTTAGTAGAACTGAGACAGACATATCAGGATTAGAGTTACTAGGACTGAGACAGACATTTCAGGGTTAGAGTTAGCAGAACTGAGACAGACATATCAGAGTTAGTAGAACTGAGACAGACAAATCAGGGGTAGAGTTAGTAGAACTGAGACAGACATATCAGGGTTAGAGTTAGTAGGACTGAGACAGACATATCAGGGATAGCAGGACTGAGACAGACATATCAGGATTAGAGTTAGTAGGACTGAGACAGACATATCAGGGTTAGTAGAACTGAGACAGACATATCAGGATTAGAGTTACTAGGACTGAGACAGACATTTCAGGGTTAGAGTTAGCAGAACTGAGACAGACATATCAGAGTTAGTAGAACTGAGACAGACAAATCAGGGGTAGAGTTAGTAGAACTGAGACAGACATATCAGGGTTAGAGTTAGTAGAACTGAGAGAGACATATCAGGATTAGAGTTAGTAGGACTGAGACAGACATATCAGGATTAGAGTTAGTAGGACTGAGACAGACAAATCAGGATTAGAGTTAGTGGGACTGAGACAGACATATCAGGGTTAGAGTTAGTGGGACTGAGACAGACATATCAGGGTTAGCAGGACTGAGACAGACATATCAGGATTAGAGTTAGTAGGACTGAGACAGACATATCAGGATTAGAGTTAGTAGGACTGAGACAGACATATCATGATTAGAGTTAGTAGGACTGAGACAGACATATCAGGGTTAGCAGGACTGAGACAGACATATCAGGATTAGAGTTAGTAGGACTGAGACAGACATATCAGGGTTAGTAGAACTGAGACAGACATATCAGGATTAGAGTTACTAGGACTGAGACAGACATTTCAGGGTTAGAGTTAGCAGAACTGAGACAGACATATCAGGGTTAGAGTTAGTAGAACTGAGACAGACATATCAGGATTAGAGTTAGTAGAACTGAGAGAGACATATCAGGATTAGAGTTAGTAGGACTGAGACAGACATATCAGGATTAGAGTTAGTAGGACTGAGACAGACAAATCAGGATTAGAGTTAGTGGGACTGAGACAGACATATCAGGGTTAGAGTTAGTAGGACTGAGACAGACATATCATGATTAGAGTTAGTAGGACTGAGACAGACATATCAGGGTTAGCAGGACTGAGACAGATATATCAGGATTAGAGTTAGTAGGACTGAGACAGACATATAAGGGTTAGTAGGACTGAGACAGACATATCAGAGTTAGAGTTAGTAGGACTGAGACAGACATATCAGGGTTAGAGTTAGTAGGACTGAGACAGACATATCAGGGTTAGAGTTAGTAGGACTCAGACAGACATATCAGGGTTAGTAGAACTGAGACAGACATATCAGGATTAGTAGAACTGAGACAGACATATCAGGATTAGAGTTACTAGGACTGAGACAGACATATCAGGGTTAGAGTTAGCAGAACTGAGACAGACATATCAGAGTTAGTAGAAGTGAGACAGACATATCAGGATTAGAGTTCGTAGAACTGAGACAGACATATCAGGGTTAGAGTTAGTAGGACTGAGAGAGACATATCAGGATAGAGTTAGTAGGACAGAGACAGACAAATCAGGATTAGAGTTAGTAGAACTGAGAGAGACATATCAGGATTAGAGTTAGTAGGACTGAGACAGACATATCAGGGTTAGAGTTAGTAGAACTGAGACAGACATATCAGGATTAGAGTTAGTAGAACTGAGACAGACATATCAGGATTAGAGTTAGTAGGACTGAGACAGACATATCAGGGTTAGAGTTAGTAGAACTGAGACAGACATATCAGGATTAGAGTTAGTAGAACTGAGACAGACATATCAGGATTAGAGTTAGTAGGTCTGAGAGAGACATATCCCGGATAGAGTTAGTAGGACTGAGACAGACATATCAGGGTTAGAGTTCGTAGAACTGAGACAGACATATCATGGTTAGAGTTAGTAGGACTGAGACAGACATATCAGGGTTAGAGTTAGTAGGACAGAGACAGACATCAGGATTAGTAGAACTGAGACAGACATATCAGGATTAGAGTTAGTAGGACTGAGACAGACATATCAGGGTTAGAGTTCGTAGGACTGAGACAGACATATCAGGATTAGAGTTAGTAGGACTGAGACAGACATATCAGGGTTAGAGTTAGTAGGACTACAGAGGAAGAGGATAGAGTTGAGGATGTAAGCAGTGTACAGAGGAAGAGGATAGAGTTGAGGATGTAGTGACTGAGAAGAGATAGAGTTGAGGATGTATCAGTGTTAGTAGAGGAAGAGGATAGAGTTGAGGATGTAACATATCAGTGTACAGAGGAAGAGGATAGAGTTGAGGATGTAAGCAGTGTACAGAGGAAGAGGATAGAGTTGAGGATGTAAGCAGTGTACAGAGGAAGAGGATAGAGTTGAGGATGTAAAAAGAGAGAAGAGAGGGACGAATCCTCTAAGGCCTGATGCTGTAAACGCACTGATTCTATTACTCACAATGATCTTCATTCAACCAAACTTTGTTTTAATCAATTCTTTATTATAGACCAGCTCAAATATCATTATGCTTTCTTTATTATAGACCAGCTCTGATGTCATTATGAGACAGACATATCAGGATTAGAGTTAGTAGGACTGAGACAGACATATCAGGATTAGAGTTAGTAGGACTGAGACAGAAATATCAGGGTTAGTAGGACTGAGACAGACATATCAGACTGAGACAGACATATCAGACTGAGACAGACATATCAGGGTTATAGTTAGTAGGACTGAGACAGACATATCAGAGTTCGAGTTATTAGGACTGAGACAGACATATCAGGGTTAGAGTTAGTAGGACTGAGACAGACATATCAGGGTTAGTAGAACTGAGACAGACATATCAGGGTTAGTAGAACTGAGACAGACATATCAGGATTAGTAGAACTGAGACAGACATATCAGGATTAGAGTTACTAGGACTGAGACAGACATATCAGGGTTAGAGTTAGTAGAACTGAGACAGACATATCAGGGTTAGTAGAACTGAGACAGACATATCAGGGTTAGTAGAACTGAGACAGACATATCAGGGTTAGAGTTAGTAGAACTGAGACAGACATATCAGGGTTAGAACTGAGACAGACATATCAGGGTTAGAGTTAGTAGAACTGAGACAGACATATCAGGGTTAGAGTTAGTAGAACTGAGACAGACATCAGGATTAGAGTTAGTGGCACTGAGACAGACATATCAGGGTTAGTAGAACTGAGACAGACATATCAGGGTTAAGGTTAGTTGGACTGAGACAGACATATCAGGGTTAGAGTTAGTAGGACTGAGACAGACATATCAGGGTTAGAGTTAGTAGGACTGAGACAGACATATCAGGGTTAGAGTTAGTAGAACTGAGACAGACATATCAGGGTCAGAGTTAGTAGAACTGAGACAGACATATCAGACTGAGACAGACATATCAGACTGAGACAGACATATCAGGGTTATAGTTAGTAGGACTGAGACAGACATATCAGAGTTTGAGTTAGTAGGACTGAGACAGACATATCAGGATTAGAGTTAGTAGGACTGAGACAGAAATATCAGGGTTAGTAGGACTGAGACAGACATATCAGACTGAGACAGACATATCAGACTGAGACAGACATATCAGGGTTATAGTTAGTAGGACTGAGACAGACATATCAGAGTTCGAGTTATTAGGACTGAGACAGACATATCAGGGTTAGAGTTAGTAGGACTGAGACAGACATATCAGGGTTAGAGTTAGTAGAACTGAGACAGACATATCAGGGTTAGTAGAACTGAGACAGACATATCAGGATTAGTAGAACTGAGACAGACATATCAGGATTAGAGTTACTAGGACTGAGACAGACATATCAGGGTTAGAGTTAGTAGAACTGAGACAGACATATCAGGGTTAGTAGAACTGAGACAGACATATCAGGGTTAGTAGAACTGAGACAGACATATCAGGGTTAGAGTTAGTAGAACTGAGACAGACATATCAGGGTGAGTAGAACTGAGACAGACATATCAGGGTTAGAGTTAGTAGAACTGAGACAGACATATCAGGGTTAGAGTTAGTAGAACTGAGACAGACATCAGGATTAGAGTTAGTGGCACTGAGACAGACATATCAGGGTTAGTAGAACTGAGACAGACATATCAGGGTTAAGGTTAGTAGGACTGAGACAGACATATCAGGGTTAGAGTTAGTAGGACTGAGACAGACATATCAGGGTTAGAGTTAGTAGGACTGAGACAGACATATCAGGGTTAGAGTTAGTAGAACTGAGACAGACATATCAGGGTCAGAGTTAGTAGAACTGAGACAGACATATCAGGGCTAGAGTTAGTAGAACTGAGACAGACATATCAGGGTTAGAGTTAGTAGAACTGAGATAGACATATCAGGGTTAGAGTTAGTAGAACTGAGACAGACATCAGGATTAGAGTTAGTGGCACTGAGACAGACATATCAGGGTTAGTAGAACTGAGACAGACATATCAGGGTTAAGGTTAGTAGGACTGAGACAGACATATCAGGGTTAGAGTTAGTAGGACTGAGACAGACATATCAGGGTTAGAGTTAGTAGGACTGAGACAGACATATCAGGGTTAGAGTTAGTAGAACTGAGACAGACATATCAGGGTTAGAGTTAGTAGAACTGAGACAGACATATCAGGGTTAGAGTTAGTAGAACTGAGATAGACATATCAGGGTTAGTATAACTGAGACAGACATATCAGGGTTAGAGTTAGTAGGACTGAGACAGACATATCAGGGTTAGTAGAACTGAGACAGACATATCAGGGTCAGAGTTAGTAGAACTGAGACAGACATATCAGGGTCAGAGTTATTAGGACTGAGACAGACATATCAGGGTTAGTAGAACTGAGACAGACATATCAGGATTTGAGTTAGTAGAACTGAGACAGACATATCAGGGTTAGTAGAACTGAGACAGACATATCAGGATTTGAGTTAGTAGAACTGAGACAGACATATCAGGGTTAGTAGAATTGAGACAGATATATCAGGGTTAGTAGAACTGAGACAGACATATCAGGGTTAGTAGAACTGAGACAGACATATCAGGGTTAGTAGAACTGAGACAGACATATCAGGGTTAGTAGAACTGAGACAGACATATCAGGGTTAGAGTTAGTAGAACTGAGACAGACATATCAGGGTTAGTAGAACTGAGACAGACATATCAGGGTTAGTAGAACTGAGACAGACATATCAGGGTTAGTAGAACTGAGACAGACATATCAGGGTTAGTAGAACTGAGACAGACATATCAGGGTTAGAGTTAGTAGAACTGAGACAGACATATCAGGGTTAGTAGAACTGAGACAGACATATCAGGGTTAGTAGAACTGAGACAGGCATATCAGGGTTAGTAGAACTGAGACAGACATATCAGGGTTAGAGTTAGTAGAACTGAGACAGACATATCAGGGTTAGTAGAACTGAGACAGACATATCAGGGTTAGTAGAACTGAGACAGACATATCAGGGTTAGAGTTAGTAGAACTGAGACAGACATATCAGGGTTAGTAGAACTGAGACAGACATATCAGGGTTAGTAGAACTGAGACAGCCATAGATCTAGATGAGATAGATGTACAGTTTCAGACACGATCGCTGCTGAGCAAAATACATTAGTAAACTTTAATGTTTGATCTAAAGAGGGATCCATGTGGCTCATATGTCCTTTGTCTGTACTTGAAAAGCATGTGTGAGTGTGTGAGTTAGAATGTGTGAAAGAGAGAGGGAGAGAATGTGAGATAGAAACAGAGACTAGAGTGTGTGCGTGTGACAGAGTGTGTGTAAGATGTGTGTGTTTGAGTGAGTTGCGATGAAGTTCACTCCTTTCCCCTACAGTACCTCCTGGATTGTCCACATGCATGAAAATCATGTCCTCATCCCCATCCAGAACCGAGTAGAACTGGAAACACACACACACATGTATACAGGTGAGAAAATGAATCATTAAGACATGTGTGGAACCGTTTGCGTTATTGTAATGCCTCCCCCAATTAGTTGTGTGTGTGTGTGTGTGTGTGTGTGTGTGTGTGTGTGTGTGTGTGTGTGTGTGTGTGTGTGTGTGTGTGTGTGTGTGCCTTTAATCATCGTGAGAGAATATCTTTGTTTCTGTCTCGTCAGCAAGATACAGTTTGAGAGGGAGTTGAGGGAGAGAGAGGAGAGCAGGGGATGGTATGTGTGTGTGTCTTTGTCTGTGGCAAGACCAGGTGTGTGCATCTGTCGTTACGTTATGTGTTGTAATGGAAAGTTGCCAAACGGTCTCCTCCTGATATGAGTAAACGTCTTCCAAAGCCCTACTTCCCCTTTCAAGAGCTTCTAGACCAGACCCTTGGTGACAGTTATTATATCTTGTAGTTACTTTGTCACAATGTGGTTTTTAATCTGTACTATGTCTTGTCAATTGTTGTGACAGATTCTTTACCGTGTACTTGACGAAATGCTGTCACCCTGATCTGGAATTTTGAGATATTTTAAAATGAATTTATGGCAGGGGGACAGTTAGAGGGACAGAGACAGAGGAACAGGGGGAACAGAGAGACAGGAGAAGACAGGGACAGGAAGACAACAGTACAGAGGAACAGGAGAGATGGACAAGGGTAGGATTGTGGCGGTCATGACATTTTTTCAGACGGAGATTGTCAAGCAAATAACTGCCAGTCTCACGGTTAATGAACGTTATTAATTGTATTATTTTATAGTATGAAGAATACAATCAAACATAGATTCATAAAATAGAAAGGATCTTTTCTCCAAACGATTTCAAAGGAAGCGCGCACATGCGGCTATTCTGTGTTGAGTGGTTAACAAAGAAACTGGTCCTCCTATATGCTTCATTTAGAGTTATTCATGCAACTTTAGTTGTGACACAAACGTTGGGCTATATGTTCAGATTTTTATACATTCTAAGGCTGTATGATGCGACTCTAATATTGATTTGAAAAATAGTTGCATGAAAGGCATGAGCTCTTATTTGTTTATTGTTCAAGCTACACACACTTCATCAGTCTCTCATTCACAATTTGACAAGCACTTGATAGTTTTCTAACCAGGCCTCAAATTTCCCGGCGGCAACCCCCTTTGTGTGCCCGTAATGCCCCCTAAAAAATCCATGCCTTTGTGGCCAAAGTGGCCGCTGTGCCCTTTGGCTGAATATAATAATTATAATTCCCTTCTCCCAGCTGCCATGCTCCGAAGCACCTCTCACTCACATGGCTCTCTCAGATATCTACATATTTAATATCCAATGCCCGTCACGTGATCGGGTCCTTCTCACAGGCATTTCAGCTAAGAAGTAGGAAACAAGTGAATGAAGACAGACACATAGGGGGGCGTAACTCCGAATTCAGGTGTGGTGGTAATATGGTTACCATAATAGCCATAGACAGGGGACAATAGAATGAAGTGAGGAATGAGGGGAAATAGTGGGGTACAGAGGGACATAATGGACAGACAGACAGACAGACAGACAGACAGACAGACAGACAGACAGACAGACAGACAGACAGACAGACAGACAGACAGACAGACAGACAGACAGACAGACAGACAGACAGACAGACAGACAGACAGACAAGAGCCTGTCCTACCTGCTCAGTGGAGGCGGAGGGGAGCTGGGCCTTGTTGAATTGGTCCCCTTGGTCTGAGGACACATAGATGACACGTGGGGCTCCCTAGGAGAGAATCAATTAGTCACAACACAGATCTAACCAAGGCTCCCTGGGAGAGAATCACTTAGTCACAATACAGATCTAGCCAAGGATCCCTGGGAGAGAATCACTTAGTCACAACACAGATCTAGCCAAGGATCCCTGGGAGAGAATCACAACACAGATCTAATCAAGGCTCCCTGGGAGAGAATCACTTAGTCACAACACAGATCTAGCCAAGGCTCCCTGGGAGAGAATCACTTAGTCACAACACAGATCTAACCAAGGCTCCCTAGGAGAGAATCACTTAGTCACAAAACAGATCTAGCCAAGGATCCCTGGGAGAGAATCACAACACAGATCTAATCAAGGCTCCCTGGGAGAGAATCACTTAGTCACAACACAGATCTAACCAAGGCTCCCTAGGAGAGAATCACTAAGTCACAACACAGATCTAGCCAAGGATCCCTGGGAGAGAATCACAACACAGATCTAACCAAGGCTCCTTGGGAGAGAATCAATTAGTCACAATACAGATCTAACCAAGGCTCCCTGGGAGAGAATCACAACACAGATCTAATCAAGGCTCCCTGGGAGAGAATCACAACACAGATCTAGTCAAGGCTCCTTGGGAGAGAATCAATTAGTCACAATACAGATCTAACCAAGGCTCCCTGGGAGAGAATCACAACACAGATCTAATCAAGGCTCCTTGGGAGAGAATCAATTAGTCACAATACAGATCTAACCAAGGCTCCCTAGGAGAGAATCACAACACAGATCTAATCAAGGCTCCCTGGGAGATAATCACAACACAGATCTAATCAAGGCTCCTTGGGAGAGAATCACTTAGTCACAATACAGATCTAACCAAGGCTCCCTGGGAGAGAATCACAACACAGATCTAATCAAGGCTCCTTGGGAGAGAATCACTTAGTCACAATACAGATCTAACCAAGGCTCCCTGGGAGAGAATCACTTAGTCACAATACAGATCTAACCAAGGCTCCCTGGGAGAGAATCACAACACAGATCTAACCAAGGCTCCCTGGGAGAAAATCACTTAGTCAGAACACAGATCTAACCAAGCAAGAACCACAATGTGGTGTAGGACTGTTGACTGACTGGACCAATAAAAGGCAGAGTGAGTGGAAATAACACAGAATAACACAGAGTGTAAATGATTGTACAGTATGTCAGCTTATATGTTGATGCCCGTGTGTGTGTGTGTGTGTGTGTGTGTGTGTGTGTGTGTGTGTGTGTGTGTGTGTGTGTGTGTGTGTGTGTGTGTGCATGTATGTGTACGCTTGCTTGCATGTGTGTGTGTGTGTGTGTGTGTGTGTGTTTGGTTGCATCAGTGTGTGTGTCTCACCAGTGTCTCTATGACTGAGGTGAAGAGGAAGCCTCCTACATAGCCGAAGGAGAAGATGCTGTGTGCCACGGTGGTGAACGTCTTCCCCAGGTCTTCTGTCCTCTTTAGGAACAGCTCTCCTCTTCTGTCTGCCTCCACTAACGACACAACACATTACTAGACCAGCGCCCAAACAGAACAAAACGAACTTGTTGCTACGGTGTGTACTAATGAATACGACCCCGCTCTCACCTGTTCCTTTGGGACTGAAGCTGAAGAAGAGAGTGATGCCGGAGCCCCTGGCAAAATAAGGAGAGAGAGAGAGAGAGAGAGAGAGAGAGAGACCCAGTTAATAATCATATTTATTACATGTTGTTACTTTTTATTACATAGGGGCAAATCCTATAACTTACACTCAAGTCATTTTCACTGAGGCTCCCATTGATTGATATCAATGCATGACTAAGTGAAAATGTCTTTAGGGACTTAACAAATAGGAGCTTCTCACTCCTACCAGACACACTATAGTTGCCACCAGACCTGGGCTAAACATTCCAATTCAGTCAAACAACAGACAACAGACTGTAGACATGTGTGCTTTATGAGCTCTGTGTGTTTACTACATTGATGTATTGAAGTCAGTATTTAGATTGAACACGACACACCTTTCTTTGTCTGGGCACGGCTGATCAAACTGAGCTCTGTGGTGTGTGTGTGTGTGTGTGTGTGTGTGTGTGTGTGTGTGTGTGTATGCCCCGTTTGTTCTCACCACGTGAAAGATTGTGTTCCTTCGTGAACCTTTTTCCACACAGCCCCAAAGTCCAGAGAAAGCCACAGGCCGCCCTGCAAGTGAGAAAAGCATAGGAGAATGTGTATTTAATGCTGGAATATGTAACTTTTTGGGCGACCCGACCAAATTCCCATAGAAATGTGAGTTATAGAAGTCTAAGAAGTGGTAGATCTGTTTTATCTGTGCTATTACTATGCCTTCTGTTATTAAGTTTAGTTCTTGCATCTTTTACTTTTGGTTTTGTACACCAGCTTCAAATAGCTGAAAATACGATCTTTTTGGTTATGGAAAATATATTTCACAGCGGTTTAGATGATTCTCTACACTATACTTGCTTGTTTTGTCACTGAAATTAGGTTAACTATTATAATTTTTTCTACCAGTGATTTTTTACAAATGGCACCTTTATGTACTGTATGTATGTATGTATGTACTGTATGTATGTATGTACTGTATGTGTGTGTATTTGTGTGTGTATGTGCCGTGTGTGATCATGTGTGCGTATGTTTGAGGTGAGTGTGATCACAAAGAGATAAAGAGCATGTTTGTTTATTTACTCACATCTATGCTGATGACCACTAAGTACTCGGGATTCAAGAAGTGGAAGGTGATTGGCTGGGCCGGGTGAAAAGGCAGCTGGACAGACTTAAACGACACTCCGGCGTCAGTTGAGGTAAAGATGACGCCACCGGGGTTGTCCAAAACCGGTATGTCTGCAGTCAGAATCACCTGTCAATCAGAACAAGCACCATACGTGATGGAAGGTTGCCTTAACGTGCATCTCAATAGTCTAAACTGGCTTCCTCCACTTGTCTCCTCTATTGTCTTCATATAAATCACCTCCCCCAACATAAAACTATGAGGCCTCATCCTGGGGTGTATTCATTAGATGCCAAACAGACAAAAACAAACCGCAACAGACCTGAATTTGTCCAATAAGAAACGCTTGCTTTTGTTTCTGAACATTTTCCGTTGCAAATTGTTTTGCTACGTTGTGCCCTAATGGATACCACCCTGATGTGGTTGTTTAGGTGCAATGGGTTTGGTGGTTTTGTTGTCCTCACTGTCTAGTCTTCACACCAGTGTTCTAAGCAGCGTGACCACAGTGGCATGTGGAGGAGAGTGTTGAAACTGAGCTGTGGTGGCTCAAGCTGATTGGACAGCAAGAACCAAGACGGCTGACGTGTCTGCACATGCACGCCAGACAGTCACAAACACACACACATACACACAGACACACACACAGACTGTCATCAGCCAGAATGCTTTCCTGCATGTACACTTGTGATCAGGCAGCTTACCTGTTGAGAGTTCCCTGGTCCAGCCAGAAGTCCAAATTCCTTCCTTATGAAGGTGTTATTGATGAGATGAGAAATATCATGGAAAGACTTGCCATAGTCTGCACTGAGAGGGGAGTATAACGCGCCAAAATGTCAGAACACTGGCTCGGTTCATCTAGAGACACAAACAGACCGACAGACATATTGCCACCATCCACTAACCTGCGGTACAATCGTGAAGAACCGCCCTCGAAGAAGGAATCTAGAGGAGCACTGATTGTAGACAACACCAAGATTACCTGGTGGGACACAAATGAACACTTGGCTAAACTTCACCATGACTGTACTATTACCAGTTTATGCAGTTAGCAATTCCCATTTATCCACCCGTCACTACAAGCAACCACTCAATCTCTCACTCAGTAACTCACTCAATCAATCACTCAATCAACAAATCAATAAATGAACCAATCACTCAATCAACCAAATTAAAAAACTGTTGTCAAAGGTTTAAAAGGTTTCCTCTCTCCTCGTCCCCTTTCCTTTCCTTCATCTGCATCGGTGTGAGAGAACTGGACAGGTGAAAGCAAATTATCACGTTGCCTCACTGTCTGGTTACCGCAGGTGAAAGAGAGGAAACGAGGGGAGGAAGCTACTCCAGCGTACTGAACTGCACCCCTTTCAGATGCACCCAATGAGGAAACGAGGGGAGGAAGCTACTCCAGCGTACTGAGCTGCACCCCTTTCAGATGCACCCAATGAGGAAACGAGGGGAGGAAGCTACTCCAGCGTACTGAGCTGCACCCCTTTCAGATGCACCCAATGAGGAAACGAGGGGAGGAAGCTACTCCAGCGTACTGAGCTGCACCCCTTTCATATGCACCAAATGAGGAAACGAGGGGAGGAAGCTACTCCAGCGTACTGAGCTGCACCCCTTTCAGATGCACCCAATGAGGAAACGAGGGGAGGAAGCTACTCCAGCGTACTGAACTGCACCCCTTTCAGATGCACCCAATGAGTGATGATGACAATGATGCTACATCCATCATCCATTAAGTGACGACCATACGTACCCCTGTCCCGTCTCCAACCCATGTGACAGTAAAACTGGAGCCATCGTCACCATGAAACCCTGTCTGAATGGAGAGAGAGAAAGAAAGACAGAGAGAGTGAAAGAGAGAGAGAGACAGAGAGAGTGAAAGAGAGAGAGAGAGAGTGAAAGAGAGAGAGAGAGAGGGAGAGAGAGAGACAGAGACAGAGAGAGTGAGAGAGAGAGAGACAGAGAGAGAGACAGCACAGAGACAGAGACAGAGAGAGAGAGAGAGAGAGAGAGAGAGAGAGAGAGAGAGCACAGAGACAGAGAGAGAGAAAGAGAGAGAGAGAGAGAGAGAGCACAGAGACAGAGAGAGAGAAAAAGAGAGAGAGAGAGAGAGAGAGAGAGAGAGAGAGAGAGAGAGAGAGAGAGAGAGAGAGAGAGAGAGGGAGAGAGAGAAAGAGAGAGAGAGAGAGAGAGAGAGAGAGAGAGAGAGAGAGAGAAAGAGACAGAGACAGAGAGAGAGAGAGAGAGAGAGAGAGAGAGAGAGAGAGAGAGAGAGAGAGAGAGAGAGAAAAGAGAATGAGAGAGAGAGACATAAGATGAGGGACAGTGTCTGACGGACCAACCAACCTGCACATGTCCTCTATGCTTATTGTTATTATTCAATGCATGGTTATTTTTACCCTTGGTTATTTTTGTTACTGTTGTCCAGTTGACAATATCGATTATTATTAATTATGTAAATATTGTAAATCTCCAAAGAAAGCTTTGGCACATTGTCACGTCATGCCAGTAAAGCAAATTGAATTGAGAAAGAGAGCGAGTGAGACTCAACTTAATATTTTTCCTCACATACACCCATAACATCACACCTTCAGAGCTGATGAACCTTGTGACAATCCAAGTAGCCCTACCCTCAAAAACCCCAAGTAGCCCTACACAAAATCATTAATAATGCAAGCATTAATCATCATGATGACATATTATGATACATTTGCATTCATGTATGCAATTGCAAAAGTAAAACTGCGGTTTTGATGCTATAGTAATTGATAAAGTACGTCAAAAACAGCACTGATATAGCTCTCACCTCGTGTGTATTTTGATCCAACACCCGGTGTTCTAATGGTGTGAGAGGGAGTTTACAAGCGGTGAAAGTGGGTCTTGGAGAAGCTGTGGCATCCCTTTCTGGCCGTGAGAGGACTTGGCGTTGGTCCCCATCTTGCTGAGTCTGATGGAAAGACACCGTTCTCCGGTTTCGTTGCTCTTTGCACTGACCCCTCACACCCAGAAGAAGCAAGCATGCCCCCCCGAGGACCAAAAGTCTCCAAGTCATTTTGATGTGGTGGGCTAAATAACTGTAAAATCCTAAATCCCACAGTTCGGGTCACGTATGACAGACTAGCGCTGCGTGTCGCTTCAGGCGACAAATGACAAGTGTCGCACTTGAGTGGATGGGGGCGGAGAGACACATGTTTGACGAGTCATTTACCTCAATTCTGCTGCCAGTGGATATATCAACGGTTGTTCGCCCCCATGCCGCATCCAAGTGATGTCCATACATATATAGGCTACAAAACTTCCTTCACATCAGCCACTATAACGCCTTTGCAAATACTAATAGTAAGCTAAGCCTATAGCAGCCTATGATTCAATGTTAACGCTATAGTAGCTATAGGCTAAATTCCCTGTAGCATAACAAGTAATTTATGTATTACAAGTGTGAGAAAAGTATCTCCCACCATAGCAACATATCTACAGTAGTCTGCAAAGTATTACTACATAGAACTAAGCAACCTACCTAATAGATGTAATGTCATCAGCAACTATTTATGCGCTTCTCCCTTGTCCAGCACACAGTAAAACAACTGTTCCAACACCGCGAGATGACGCAGTTGGCCTATAAGAGAACACTGTAGCCACTCGTACCAATTCCTTTTGTGATCTTTTTTTTACAAGTTCATGTAGACCTGTTGTTTCTGATGAGTTGACTTTGCTAGAGAGAGAGATGAGACTTAGTAACATTTACATTCAATAAGTCCCTCAGCGCTTAATAACATTTTTGAGGAGACCATCATTAGACAGGCAAGAAAGATCATATCGGACTCCACACGTGTACTGAACATTGAGTCCCAGTAGACGCAACCAGGAAGGTGTTATAGGGCAAGATTTCTCGATGTGGGGTCAGGGGACCACTGGCCAAATCTCAAAATACTATAAATACTTATTTTCCACCATCATTTGCAAATAAATTCATTAAAAATCCTACAATATGATTTTCTGGATTTTTTTTCTCATTTTGTCTGTCATAGTTGAAGTGTACCTATGGTGAAAATTACAGGCCTCTCTCATCTTTTTAAATGGGAGAACATGCACAATTGGTGGCTGACTAAATACTTTTTTGCCCCACTGTATATACACTACCGTTCAAAAGTCACTTAGAAATGTCCTTGTTTTCCATGAAAACATACATGAAATGAGTTGCAAAATGAATAGGAAATATAGTCAAGACGTTGACAAGGTTAATAAATAATGATTTTAAATTGAAATAATAATTGTGTCCTTCAAACTTTGCTTTCGTCAAAGAATCCTTCATTTGCAGAAATTACAACCTTAAATGACTTAAATGTAAATGTAATGTGCAGACCTTTGGCATTCGAGTTGGCTTGATGGTCACTTCTTACAGTCAAGCTGCTCCCACAACAGCTCAATAGGGTTGAGATCTGGTGACTGTGCTGGCCACTCCATTATAGACAGAATACCAGCTGACTGCTTCTTCCCTAAATAGTTACTGCATAGTTTGGAGCTGTGCTTTGGGTCATTGTCCTGTTGTAGGAGGAAATTGGCTCCAAATAAGCACCGTCCACAGGGTATGGCATGGCATTGCAAAATGGAGTGATAACCTTCCTTCTTCAAGATCCCTTTTACCCTGTACAAATCTCCCACTTTACCACCACCAAAGCACCCCCAGACCATCACATTGCCTCCACCTTGCTTGACAGATGGAGTCAAGCACTCCTCCAGTATCTTTTCATTTTTTCTGCATCTCACAAATGTTCTTCTTTGTGATCCGAACACCTCAAACCTTGATTCGTCTGTCCATAACACTTTTTTCCAATCTTCCTCTGTCCAGTGTCTGTGTTCTTTTGCCCATCTTAATCTTTTATTTTTATTGGCCAGTCTGAGATATGGCCTTTTCTTTGCAACTCTGCTTAGAAGGCCAGCATCCCGGAGTCGCCTCTTCACTGTTGACGTTGAGGCTGGTTTTGCGGGTACTATTTAATGAAGCTGCCAGTTGAGGACTTGTGAGGCGTCTGTTTCTCAAACTAGACACACTAATGTACTTGTCCTCTTGCTCAGTTGGGCACCGGGGCCTCCCACTCCTCTTTCTATTCTGGTTAGTGCCAGTTTGCGCTGTTCTGTGAAGGGAGTAGTACACAGCGTTGTACGAGATCTTCAGTTTCTTGGCAATTTCTCTCATGGAATAGCCTTCATTTCTCAGAATAAGAATAGACTGACGAGTTTCAGAAGAAAGTCTAAAGAAGGCCAGTTTTATTGCTTCTTTAATCAGAACAACAGTTTTCAGCTGTGCTAACATAATTTAAAAAGGGTTTTCTAATTATCAATTAGGCTTTTAAAATTATAAACATGGATTAGCTAACACAATGTGTCATTGGAACACAGGAGTGATGGTTGCTGATAATGGGCATCTATCTGTACACCTATGTAGATATTCCATAAAAAAAATCTGCCGTTTCCAGCTACAATAGTCATTTACAACATTAACAATGTCTACACTGTATTTCAGATCAATTTTATGTTATTTTAATGGACAAAACATGTGCTTTTCTTTCAAAAACAAGGACATTTCTAAGTGACCCCAAACTTTTGAACGGTAATGTATATATATATATATATATATATATATATTTACATGTAATTATTTTAAGAATGTTACTGATAACAACAGATTAAACACATTTTGGCCAAGGGATCTGTGGATTAAGCTCAGAGGGGACAATACATGTAGGCCTAATATTATTAATCTACAATTCAGGTTGGTAGCCCTGTCCTGCAGTCAAATGACTACTGCCCTCATGGGTGCAATGTTATTCATGTTTTTCATTAATAAACCTCGTTTTTTTTTAAACAACTGGTTTTGTTATATTTCAGTCTTCTGTGATGTATATAAAGTGTAATATTGGGTTGCTGTGTGATCTGTGATGGAAAACACCTGTAGCCTATACTATACCCTATTTTATGCTGTGTGATCAATGAAGCAGGTTACTCATGTTACTGTATATTTGAAAGCAAAGCTATGTAAGGATATGGCATCCGGCTTGGTTTCTCCTGCATCTTCATTCATTCATACAAAAAAAAGGGGGAGTGGTCAAAAGACAAGCAATAGTGTCTATTCATTTTATTGACAATAGCCCATAAAAGTGTTTATTCTTTACAACTTTCTTTATGACACAATATTACAGTGCATGATTAAGAGTCAATTAGTGCATAATGTAGCCCTTTTTCTTTTACACATGATGTGAACTTCTCAATATACAACAAATAGCCTACACGATATAGGCAAATACCATGTATACAGATTAGTACATTTTTGTCATTTAGCAGACGCTCCCATCCAGAGCGATTTAGCGTTTGCTAAACTAAGTAACTTGCTCAAGGGCACAGACAGATTTTTCCCCTTAGTCAGCTCGGGGATTCAAACCTGCGATCTTTCAGTTACAGCCCCAACGCTCTACCTGCTGTCCTACCAAGTAAGTATTAGTATAGTATATAGTGGATAGAAATACATAATAATAGCTGTCAATATGACCTAGTACTTTAGCAATAGCCTACTATAAACATCAACTAGGGTGTTCTTCAAATGTGGAAAAACAAGTTAAACTCATCAAACCCGTGTGACCTGTATAAATCAAACCCCACTGCGCACAGACGTCAGTTACGCGTCTAGTTCTGAATGGCACAATTCAACAAAAAATATCACCATGTCATTGGATTCAGGTTAAACAAGAGACAGAGTGCCCTTACATTGATGACTTTTTGCAAATCCAATCCGTTTTCCACTCATTCAACGTCATGGGTACTGCTGTCCAACTGTAAATACTCTGCAGGATCCGCGTCTTGGACATACATGAGACCACCAAATGAATCCACCATTCCCATCAGCGCGGCGAGGACAGTGAACGCTGTCCCAATAAAAAACATATTCAAGAAGTCTGTCATCATAGCTTCTCCAGTGAAATGGACGTGGTCTTGTGTTGAACAACCGCAGCGTCACCTTCATAAATATAAATAATATTAATTACATGTATTTTGTTTCTACTCTTTTCCATGTATTTTCCAAAACATATACTAAATTACTATTACATATCCGGAAACGCAACCACACATTAACCGCGTGGTGGGAAAGTAGACGACCAAAATAAACGCTGCCAGAAACTGTTTGAGTACTTACAATATGCCTGTCGATTTCAATTTGTGCAGAGTAGTTTAACTCCCGATCCAAGGTTGGCGTGGAAGACAGACTTTCCTTGTTATGACGACACAGGCGTTTAGATATTCCTCAAGTTCTTTAAAACAGTCGAGGTAAATACGTTACTCTCCTCTTGATATCAGACGGCAATGTCATGATGCATCGCAGCGCTCTCTTGCTTCAAAGCATGTGTGTAATGACATCATCAAATCGATGGGAATTTCCAATTGTTGATACATAGGCCTGCAAATTATTTAATTTTAGTCTCTTTCACAGATAACTCACGAAAGATGGCAGAAAATGCTACCGAAGTCTGATTGGACTTAAATTGACTACTTGCCTGTGTGATAAGACAAGTGCTCTACATATTTTATATTTAGCCTATTCCCATTCCACCAAGAAATAAAATGACATTGCAGTTAAGGATATAACCACCATAGACTGTAGTTGTTTGACAATCCACTCAATAAGTAGCTCTGGGAAGTTAGGAGTTGTTGCACAATGCATTCTAACCCACAGTTCTGAGACACATTTTGCTTTAGGCTATTTTCTGTGTGCGTCAAAGAGAGTGATTACACATACATTAATAGGTTCAGCTTCATACTCTGTGGTTTTCTTTTACAGTGCTATTAACATACACCAACATACCCCTTGAGTAACCTTTCGGCTTTCATATATAATCAGACAGATGTACACTGAAAAGGGGACTTCCAACATTAGGCTGATGATTTGGGTACTAGTGTCGCCCAGCAAATTTCACAATTTAAGCTTCAGCTTTCTGTAGAATCAGTGAATCAAACAACCAATGAGTATTGTTGTAGGCCTATTGTGGCCTGTCTCCTGCTATTTGCAGTCATTCACTCTCATGTTTCTCCAAGGACTTGACATTGAACACAGGGAGCTGTAATGAATTTCCTCCTCTTCTTCCGAAGAGGAGAGGCGAAACGGATCAGAGGACCAATATGCGGCGTGGTAAGTGTCCATGGTTCTTTTTTAATACGTTAAGATACACATGAACAACTGACTACAACAAACAAGAAATGTGAAACTCAAAACAGTCCTATCTGGTGCAAACACAGAGACAGGAATAATCACCCACAAACACACAGTGAAACCCAGGCTACCTAAGTATGATTCTCAATCAGAGACAACTAATGACACCTGCCTCTGATTGAGAACCATACTAGGCCGAAACATAGAAATACTCAAATCATAGAAAAACAAACATAGACTGCCCACCCAACTCACGCCCTGACCATACTAACTAATTACAAAACACAGGAAATAAAGGTCAGAACGTGACAGGAGCAAATGGACGGAAATTCACTGAGCTGCTAAAGGCACTCTGGGTAAAAGTTAACCAAGGATGGGACTTACTGGTTAAATAAAGGTTAAATAAACAAATAATATTCTGAATAATAGCATATCAATTATATGACTTTGGTCACATTGTTTTGTTTATGGTCACGCACACTGGGCAAAATCAATGTTGTTTCCATGTAATTTAACAAAACATTTAAATAGCTGATGTTGAATCAATGTGTAAAACTGATTGGATTTGCAAAAAGTAATCCAAATAAAATATGTTTCCCCTTTTTTTCAACCTGTCCAATGACATGGTGACATTTTTTGTTGATTTCAAGTTGAATTCACGTTAGTTGACAACTCGACCAAATGTAAATAAAAACTAGACCTTGAAATGACGTGCCCCTGGAGTGCCCCTGTCTATCCGTAAAAAAAATGAATACAATTTGTGCTGTCTGGTTTGCTTAATATAAGGAATTAGACTTTAGACTTTTAAGTAGTATTTTACTGGGTTACTTTCAGTTTTACTTGAGTCATTTCCTATGAAGGTATCTTTACTTTTATTCAAGTATGACAATTGGGTACTTTTTCCACACTGGGCAATCCCCACCAGACATAATATAGAACCCTACACACTAAAACTAGTAACTGTATTAGTAGGCCTAACAGTATTTTCTATAGGATAGCTCTCCAAAGATGAGTCACACCATATTTAATATTCTCGAAGCTAACAAGGACCTGCCTAAATTACTATCGACCCGTAGCACTCACGTCTGTAGCCATGAAGTGCTTTGAAAGGTTGGTCATGGCTCACATCAACACTATTATCCCAGAAACCCTAGACCCACTCCAATTTGCATACCGCCCCAACAGATCCACAGATGATGCAATCTCTATTGCACTCCACACTGCCCTTTCCCACCTGGACAAAAGGAACACCTATGTGAGAATGCTATTCATTGACAGGTCAGCGTTCAACACCACAGTGCCCTCAAAGCTCATCACTAAGCTAAAGACCCTGGGACTTAACACCTCCCTCTGCAACTGGATCCTGGACTTCCTGACAGGCCGCTCCCAGGTGGTAAGGGTAGGTAACAACACATCCACCAAGCTGATACTCAACACAGGGGCCCCTCAGGGGTGCGTGCTCAGTCCCCTCCTGTACTCCCTGTTCACTCATGACTGCACGGCCAGGCACGACTTCAACACCAGCATTAAGTTTGCCGATGACACAACAGTGGTAGGCCTGATCATCCCACAACGATGAAACAGCCTATAGGGAGGAGGTTAGAGTCCGTGTGGTGCCAGGACAACAACCTCTACCTCAACGTGATCAAGACAAAGGAGATGATTGTGGACTACAGGAAAAAGAGGACCGAGCATGCCCCTATTCTCAACGACGGGGCTGTAGTAAAGCAGGTTGAGAGCTTCAAGTTCCTTGGCGTCCACATCACCAACAAACTAACATGGTCCAAGCACACCAAGACAGTCTTGAAGATTGCATGACAAAACCTATTTCCCCTCAGGAGACAGAAAATATTTGGCATGGGTCCTCAGATCCTCTAAAGGTTCTACAGCTGCACCATGGAGAGCATCCTGACTGGTTGCATCACTGCCTGCTATGACAACTGCTCAGCCTCCGACCGCAAGGCACTACTGAGTGTAGTGCGTACGGCCCAGTAAATCACTGAGGCAAAGCTTCCTGCCATCCAGGACCTCTATACCAGGCGGTATCAGAGGAAGGCCCTAAAAATGATCAAATACTCTAGCCACCCTAGTCATAGACTGTTCTCTCTGCTACCGCACAGCAAGAGGTGGCGCCAAGTCTAGGTCCAAGAGGCTTCTAAACAGCTTCAACCCCCAAGCCATAAGACTCCTGAACATCTAATCAAATGGCCTCTCAGACTATTTGCATTGTCCCCCCCTCTTTTTCACTTCTGCTACTCTCTGTTGTTATCATCTATGCATAGTCACTTAATAAATCTACCTACATGTACATATTACCTCAACTAACTGGTGCCCCCGCACATTGACTCTGTACAGGTACAGAGCTCTGTACAGAGCTGATGGCCCTGTATATAGTCTCGCTATTGTTATTTTACTGCTGCTCTTTAATTACTTGTTAATTTTATTTCTTATTCTTATTCATATTTTTTTCTTTAAACTGCATTGTTGGTTAGGGGCTCGTAAGTAAGCATTTCACTGTAAAGTTTACACCTGTTGTATTCGGGGCGCATGTAACTAATCACATTTGATTTGATTTGATTTGACTAGGGAATGCCCAGACAAATGTCTAGTAGCTTGTCCTCAGAAGGAATGTTTGGGTGAAATCACAGGGATATTGCATTAAAGGTCCATGACCACTAGATAGCGATGATTAACAGTAGAACACCAGGGCAGCAACCTGGGCCCGTTTTGTAAGCGTCTCAGTCTATTGGGGAAAGGGGAATACCTAGTCAGCTGTACAACTGAACGCATTCAACCGAAGTGTGTCTTCTGCATTTAACCCAACCCTTCTGAATGAAAAAGGTATATTTAACAATGCCTCAGAGTAGGAATGATGATCAAGTATCACTTTTACCTTTCAGATTACAATGGATCAGATTATCATGGACAGGGGTAGAGGACCTGCTCCTAGATCCACACTCCAGCTCTGAGACTCTTGATAAATACTGGCACAGGGGTGTCAAAGTCATTTGACTCAGATTACTATATTTCTGTTCCAGCTAATGCCAGCAGGGGAATAACGATAACCTAATGCCAGCAGGGGAATAAAGATAACCTAATGCCAGCAGGGGAATAAAGATAACCTAATGCCAGCAGGGGAATAACGATAACCTAATGCCAGCAGGGGAATAAAGATAACCTAATGCCAGCAGGGGAATAAAGATAACCTAATGCCAGCAGGGGAATAACGATAACCTAATGCCAGCAGGGGAATAAAGATAACCTAATGCCAGCAGGGGAATAACGATAACCTAATGCCAGCAGGGGAATAAAGATAACCTAATGCCAGCAGGGGAATAAAGATAACCTAATGCCAGCAGGGGAATAAAGATAACCTAATGCCAGCAGGGGAATAAAGATAACCTAATGCCAGCAGGGGAATAAAGATAACCTAATGCCAGCAGGGGAATAACGATAACCTAATGCCAGCAGGGGAATAAAGATAACCTAATGCCAGCAGGGGAATAAAGATAACCTAATGGCTGTCCGGTACAAAATAACCCACTGTAACACAATATACATTAAAGCAGTAACTCAACGAAAACAGCACATTTTAAATACTGTATTCAACGAGGCTATATTGCAGGGGAGGTTGGTGAGAGGAACGGGCTGGAATGGAATAAATGGAATGGAGTCAAACATGTGGTTTCCATATATTTGATGTTTTTGGTACTGTTCCATTTATTCCATTCCAGCCATTACAATGAGCCCATCCTCCTATATCTCCTCCCACCAGCCTCCTCTGGTTGAGAGCTGATGGCCACAAGATTGTGGGCCATATTCTGTGGCCATATTCAATGCCCTCCATTAGACTATTCATGGTCAAAGCTGGCAAACATGAGGATCAAGCAGTGAATGTTTGGACTAAATGTTTGCATCTCATGGCGATCCAGCGTACCAGTACTTGCATTGAGTTTAAAATTGCATGGCTGCACATCTGCGTACTTTTGCTACGCAACGTCGTTTTGCTTATCTACTTGTAGTTCTTGTATTGCATGCATATGTAACTTAGGCTTTGAGAGATGTGAAGGCCAACAGATAGGATTATGTCTAGAATAAAAGAGCAGAAAGTGAATTTGACAAAGTAGCCTAGTGTTGGCCTAGGGAGTGTTCTGTGAAGAGAGAGCACTGTTCTATCAAAGTGGCTAAATGTGACATGAGTTAGGCAGGGGGACTCTGTATTCAGGTCATCTGATGGAGGCTGTCCTCAGTCTACACACACACACACAGGGCTCTGTTGTCGGGCTCGGTCATCGCTGGGTTGAGGAGTCTCGTGACCGACGTTTGTCTTAGTTCTGCTCAATGAGTGTCCACACAAAGACTGGTCTCATTCATTGAGTATACAAAACATTAGGAACACTCGCTCTTTCCATGACATAGACTGACCAGGTGAATCCAGGGGAAAGCTATGATCCCTTATTGATGTCACTATACTACTTCAATCAGTGTAGATGAACGGGAGAAGACAGGTCAAATAAGGATTTTTAAGCCTTGAGAAAATTGAGACATTGATTGTGTATGTGTGCCATTCAGAGGGTGAATGGGCAAGACAACATATTTAAGTTCCTTTGATTGGGGTTTAGTAGTAGTTGCCAGGTGCACCGGTTTGTGTCAAGAACTGCAATGCTGCTGGGTTTTTCACACTCAACAGTTTCCTGTGTGTATCAAGAATGGTCCACCACCCAAATGGCCCATCCAGCCAACTTGCCACAACTGTGGGAAGCATTGGGGTCAACATGGACCAGCATCCCTGTGGAACGCTTTCGACACCTTGTAGAGTCCATGCCTCGATGAATTGAGTCTGTTCTGAGGACAAAAGCGGGGTGCAACTCAATATTAGGAAGGTGTTCCTAATGTTTGGTATACTTAGTGTAGAGTGGACGTAACAGTAAATGTAAATCAAGGGCACTCAAATTAGTATGATATGTTACGTTTGGTATGGTTACATAAGACAGAAGGTTAATAACCTTTTACTGCAGTGGGCTAAATCAGGGTCACACACAGTGACATACACTTTGAAACAAAAGTATACACCTCACACACATGGTTATGGGCTTAAGAAAAAAGAAGACACCTTTACCATGTCAGATATAGAGTTGACATTTTGAGTTTGCATCCCAATATTACACTTTATATACATCACCGTCACGCCTATTCCCGCTAATCCCCTCTGGCGTTCGACGTCGCCGGTTTACTACCCACCGGTCCTGGCAACCATCATTACGCACACCTGTGCTTCATCATGAGGCACACCTGGACTCCATTACCTCACTTATTACCTCCCCTTTATCTGGCACTCCCTTAGGTTTTTTTCCCTATGCAGTATTGTTTCTGTGTTTCATGTCAATACACTATTCCTATGTTGTATAGTTATTTGTTATATTAAACTTACCACCTGCACCTGGTTCTCGACTCCCAGCGTCTGTTTCTACAGCATTAGTGGATTCCGGTGCCACGGGGAACTTTACTGACCAGACTCTTGCCTCCTCTCTTAAACATCACCTCATACCTGCTCTCCTCTCCTTTCCATGTTCAAGCCGTCGATAATCGGCCATTAGGTCCCGGGACCATCACACACATCACCGAACCACTCACCTTCACTGTGGAGTCCATCCATCAGGAGAACATTCCCTTCACCACCAGCTCACAAGATCCACCTCGGCCTCCCTTGGCTTCAAAGCCATAACCCCACCATCTCATGGTCGAGGATGAAAATCATGGACTGGGCACCCGAATGTTCGAAGGGCCTGCTTTCCCATCCCCTTTGGATCCACGTCGGTTGAGAGTCCTGTGGTTGCCCTTCAGCCCAACATCCCGAAGGTATACCAGGACCTGGGGAAGGTATTTTCCAAAATCTGCTCCACCCGTCTCCCTCCTCATCGCCCCTGGGACTTTGCCCTCAACCTGCTTGCAGGCTCTGCGCCCCCACCCAGACGCATCTACCCTCTGTCGGTGGCAGAAACCAAGGCCATGGAGGAGCACATCCATGAGGTGCTCCAACAAGGTTTCATCCACACGTCCACTTCTTCAGGCTTCTTCTTCATGGCCAAGAAGGTTGGAGGGTTACCCCTGTGTATTGATTACAAGAGGACTCAATGACATCACCACCAAGTACCGTTACCTTCTCCCATTGGTGCCATCGAATAGCTCCGTGTGGCCCGGTTCTTTACCAAATTGGACCTGCGGAGTGCATACAATCTCATCCGCATCCGGGAGGGGGCTGAATGGAAGACAGCTTTTAGCACAATGTCTGGTCACTACGAGTACTTGGTGATGCCATTTGGATTAGCCAATGCTCCGTCAGTGTTCCAGGCATTCGTCAACGAGGTGTCCCGGGATATGCTAAGACGCCAGGTGGTCGTGTATATCAACGGCATCCTGGCTACTTTGGAGGATCACATCGCTCAAGTCCGAGTAGTCCTGGAACGCCTCCTGGCTAACCACCTGTTTGTCAAGGCTGAGAAGTACTAGTTTCATCAGGAGGCTGTCTCCTTCCTAGACTACCAAATCAGCCCGCAAGGAGTGAAGACGGACGTCAAGAAGGTAGATACAGTCAGGTTATGGCCAGTCCCAACCACCATAAACGGGTTACAGCGAAGTTCTAACGTCGTTTCCTCAGGAGCTTTAGCTCCATCGCCGCTCCTCTCTCCTCAAGGGTGATCCCCAAAGGTTGGTGTGGAGTCCATGTGTACCACCCACCGGTCTTCTTTAGCTCCATCGCCGCTCCTCTCTCCTCAAGGGTGGTCCCCGTAGGTTGGTGTGGAGTCCCGGTGTACTACCCACCGGTCTTCTTTAGCTCCATCGCCGCTCCTCTCTCCTCAAGGGTGGTCCCCGTAGGTTGGTGTGGAGTCCCGGTGTACTACCCACCGGTCTTCTTTAGCTCCATCGCCGCTCCTCTCTCCTCAAGGGTGGTCCCCGTAGGTTGGTGTGGAGTCCCGGTGTACTACCCACCGGTCTTCTTTAGCTCCATCGCCGCTCCTCTCTCCTCAAGGGTGGTCCCCAAAGGTTGGTGTGGAGTCCCGGTGTACTACCCACCGGTCTTCTTTAGCTCCATCGCCGCTCCTCTCTCCTCAAGGGTGGTCCCCAAAGGTTGGTGTGGAGTCCCGGTGTACTACCCACCGGTCCTGGCAATCATCATTACACGCATCTGTGCTTCATCATGAGGCACACCTGGACTCCATTACCTCACTTATTACCTCCGCTCTATCTGGCACTCCCTTAGGTTCTTTCACCAGGCAGTATTGCTTGTGTTTCATGTCAAGATGCTACTCCTGTGTTGTATTGTTCCATGTTTGTTATATTAAACTTACCACCTGCACCTGTTCTCGACTGCCAGTGTCTACGTTAGAAGACTGAAATATAATACAACTGTTTGACATAGAAAACACTGGATTTTTGTTGTAAAAATAAATAAATAATAATAAACATTCCACACATGAGACCAAAAAGGGTGCTTTTGATCACTGACTGCAGGAAAGGGGAACGGCCAACACCACCTTGCCACATACTGCACATGAAACCCATTAACTTTATGGTAATCCAGTGAATGTGTGGGGGGGTTCACACACATGAATACATGAGCGGAAGGGTCACAAAGACGGAGTACAGATAATGGACTAAAGTGACCCAACTCCCTATGCCATTGTGTGTATGTGTGTGTGTGTGTTTGTGTGTGTTTGTTTATTTGACCTTTATTTAACTAGGCAAGTCAGTTAAGAACAAATTCTTATTTTCAATGACGGCCTAGGAACAGTGGGTTATCTGCCTGTTCAGGGGCAGAACGACAGGTTTGTACCTTGTCAGCTCGGGGGTTTGAACTTGCAACCTTCCGGTTACTAGTCCAACGCTCTAACCACTAGGCTACTCTGCCGCCCCAAGTGTGTGTTTGTGTGTGTGTGTGTGTGTGTGTGTGTGTGTGTGTGTGTGTGCGTACGTGCGTGTGTGCGTGCATTTGTATATATGCTTTCAAGGTAAACAACACAGAGGAGCACATCTGAACTTGAATTGAGACGCATATCACATAGATAGTAGTGTGTGATTTCCACGAAAGTTTACAGGAACAAGCGTGCTGATCTCGCGTTAGGCTTCGGCTCCAGTGTTGACCTAGCTGTGAAAAGAGGGTTCCATGGAGGGGTTGACTGCACGGACAAGGATGGGGCGTTGCTATGCTCTCCACAGGCAGCATAAGAGGATTTTCCGTCCTCGAGTCTGAGCAACTGTCACAAACACTCAGTCACCTGTTCCTGATCCCTTTCAGACACCAGGTCTGGAGTGGGAGAAAGGGGTGATTGGGAGATACCTCTTTCTCACTGGTACCTATTTCTTTCCCTTTCTCTTTCTCAGCCTCTTCCTCTGACATTGTTTTTTACAAATGAAGAGAAGAGCCCATTTAAGAGATGTTTTCCCCATTGCAACTTTCTGTCGACATATACAGTGCATTCAGAAAGTATTAAGACCCTTAGAATTTTTTCACATTTAGTTACATTACAGCCTTATTCTAAATGGATTAAATCATTTTTTCCCTCATCAATCTACACACAATACCCATAATGACAAAGCGAAAACAGGTTTTAGAAAGGTTTGTAAATTTATAAAGAATAAAAAACAGAAATATCTTATTTACATAATTATTCATACCCTTTGCTATAAGACTCGATATTGAGTTCAGGTGCATCCTTTTTCCATTGATAATCCTTGAGATGTTTCTACAACTTGATTGGGGTCCAACTGTGGTAAATTAAATTGATTGGACATGATTTGGAAAGGCACAAACCTGTCTATATAAGGTCTCACAGTTGACTGTGCATGTCAGAGCAAATACCAAGCCATGAAATCGAAGGAATTGTCCGCAGAGCCCCCGAGACAGGATTGTGTCAAGGCACAGATCTGGGGAAGGATACCAAAAAATGTCTGCAGCATTGAAGGTCCCCAAGAACACAGTGATCCTCCGTCATTCTTAAATGGAAGAAGTTTGGAACCACCAAGACTCTTCCTAGAGCTGGCAACCTGGCCAAACTGACCAATTGGCGGAGAAGCGCCTTTGTCAGGGAAGTGACCAAGAACCCAATGGTCACTCTGACAGAGCTCCAGAGTTCCTCTGTGGAGATAGGAGAACTTTCCAGAGACAACCATCTCTGCAGCACTCCACCAATCAGGCCTTTATGGTAGAGTGGCCAGACGGAAGCCACCCCTCAGTAAAAGGAACATGGAGTTTGCCAAAAGGCACCTAAAAGACTCTCAGACCATGAGAAACAAGATTCTCTGGTCTGATTTTTTATTTTATTTTTATTTCACCTTTATTTAACCAGGTAGGCTAGTTGAGAACAAGTTCTCATTTGCAACTGCGACCTGGCCAAGATAAAGCATAGCAGTGTGAACAGACAACACAGAGTTACACATGGAGTAAACAATTAACAAGTCAATAACACAGTAGAAAAAAAAATGGGCAGTCTATATACAATGTGTGCAAAAGGCATGAGGAGGTAGGCGAATAATACAATTTTGCAGATTAACACTGGGGTGATAAATGATCAGATGGTCATGTACAGGTAGAGATATTGGTGTGATGAAACCAAGATTGAACTCTTTGGCCTGAATGCCAAGCTTTACGTCTGGAGGAAACCTGGCACCATCCCTACGGTGAAGCATGGTGGTGACAGCATCATGCTGTGCAGATGTTTTTTAGCGGGAGGGACTGGGTGACAAGTCAGGATCGAGGGGAAAATGAACGCAAAGTACAGAGAGATCCTTGATGAAAACCTGCTCCAGACCGCTCAGGACCTCAGACTGAGGCGAAGATTTACCTTCCAACAGGACAATGACCCTAAGCACATAGCCAAGACAACACAGGAGTAGCTTCGGGACAAGTCTCTGAATGTCCTTGAGTGGCCCAACCAGAGCCCGGACTTGAACCCGATGTAACATCTCTGGAGAGACCTGAAAAAAGCTGTGCAGCGACGCTCCCCATCCAACCTGACAGATCTTGAGAGGATCTGCAGAGAAGAATGGGAGAAACTCCCTAAATACAGGTGTGCCAAGCTTGTAGCGTCATACCCAAGAAGACTGGAGGGAGTTTGCTTCAACAAAGTACTGAGTAAAGGGTCTGAATACTTATGTAAATCTGATAATTCCATTTTTATTAGCAAACATTTCTAAAATGCTGTTTTTGCTTTGCAATTATGGGGTATTGTGTGTAGGGGGAAAAAATGTGAATCCATTTCAGAATAAGGCTGTAACGTAACAAAATTTGGAAAAGGTCAAGGGGTCTGAATATTTTCTGAATGCACGGTATGTGGGGCCCATGCTGGAATTGAACCCACTACCTTGGTTGTTGCTATAGCTAGCTCCATGCTCCATGTCAAATGAGCCTTTAACATTCTATTTTGTAAGCTTGAAAAACCCTGTCTGGAAGATGTTAAGAGTACAGGCCTCAGACTGTCCTATTTAAAGGTACATCCACACACAGTTTTTGGAAGCAGAATGGTTTGTACTGTGCATATACTGTAGATTGTACTGAACATTTGAGGAGTATTTCAGGGGCTATGTAAGAAGCTGTCACCCTTGTGTTAGCTACACTCTCTCCTGTGGTGCAGTGTGAGCACTGTTTGTACCTCCCTGAACCTGTCTGTGCCCAGGGCAAGCCAGGCATCCTCCTCAAGGCCATACTTTGGTACTATCTCCAGCAGTTTGTGGAATTATTTTATATTACTGTGGGTTTGTCCCACGGCCACACACACACACACACACATTTGCAACAGTGCTAGTCTGTTTGGAGTATGTTTAAGTGCCCTCTCTGCCTCCTGCGTGTATCTCCAGCCCACTTTATTCTAATTCCCCAATCCTCTTTGTGAAAGCGACGTGTGCCACTGACAGAAAACAGGGTTAAGCTGTACGCAGAGAGATTCATAGAGCAGCACTCGACTGGACAAAAACACACTGAGTATCCCATTCTGCTTCTCCTCTATCCCTGCAGGCATTATCTTTCTGTCTTTCTTTCTATCCACCTCTCCCTCCCTCTATTAGTCTGGGACATTTCTCTCTGCCATCTCACTCCTCCCATTCCCACCACAATCTCCCTTCAGGTCAGTGAGTATTAGTCCTCTCACAGGGGCAAGGGGAACGTTGGGACGGCAACGACTCCACGACGACAAGCCTCTCCGGCATCATTTCCACGACGACGCCATCTCGGCAGGAGCATTACCACGGTGACACCCTCTCCTGACACGCCTAGCGGACACTTGTGGGTTGGTTTGCAGGTGCACCCTGCACAGAGACGGGGGAGGGAGGGACATAACTACCTTCTTTCTGTCTCTCTCTCTCTCTCTCTCTCTCTCTCTCTCTCTCATATCTCTCTGAGTATTTTTGTATCTGACCTGGGATTCGAAAACAAAGTTGACGGTAAAGACAACACTGGAGCTATGAGACCAAGATAAGAATGTGTTGAACCAGAGAACGTGTTGTGTCTCTCACAAGTAGCTCTGTTTTTCAAACTCAGGTCCTCAGCTCCTTTGACTCGTCTGGTTGGTTGGCTGAGATCGTTCTAATTCGTTCTGTTCTGTTGGAATTGTTTTGAGCTGGTAGCCCGGTTCAGGAACACCCAGTCCCTACGTGACTTGAGTCCACTTGAGGGACGTCACCGACAGAAGGGTCAGAGGGCGACGGTGAGGTCACCGACCAGAGTGAGAGACTGGAGCAAGAGAGCTTGGCAATTGGACCCAACATGGAGGGGTACGGCTACGAACACTTTGGGGTGGATGGAGAGCGGGACAGCCACCAGATGGACTACCGGAGGATCGTAGGGGACACAGAGCTACCCTGTCCCAGCTCCAACCCCTCACCACAAGATGCGGAGCACCTCTTCCGCCTCAGCCCCCATGGGCATGGGCACGGGCATGAGACGGCCGCCCAGCGATACAGCGCCACCCGCATCCAAGCTGGCTTTGGGCCTGAGAGGTGAGTCGGGCAAAGCAAGATTATGGTTAAAGCTGTACTAGAGTATTACTTAGTGAAATAAACTGGCATCCATTTGAAAAGAACAACATATTAGTGAAGGGCCAGGCAAAGAAGATTTGTAGATTCTTGCTGAAATGTAGAATAGTTTACTAGCGTAGCAACTCTGGAGCTGACTCATGTTGAAATCCAACCTGAGTTGGAGTTGCACCACACGGGGTTGGTGGCACCTAATTGGGGAGGACGGGCTCATGGTATTGACTTGAGCCAACGGTATCAAATATATCAAACACATGGTTTTAATGTGTTTAATGCCATTCCATTTACTCCCTTCCAGCCATTATTATGAGCTGTCCTGCCCTCAGCAGCTTCCTGTGAGTTTCACCCCGTTTTGCCCTCAGAACAGTCTCAATTGGTTGGGGCATGGACAAGGTGTCAAAAGCGTTCCAAAGGGAAGCTGGCCCATGTTGACTCCAATGCTTCCCACAGTCAAGTTGGTTGGATGTCCTTTGTGTGGTGGACCATTCTTGATACACACGGGAAACTGTTGAGCATAAAAAACCCAGCAGCATTGCACTTCTTGAGACACTCAAACCAGAGGCCTCGCACCTACTAGCATACCCTGTTCAAAGGTACTTAAATATGTTGTCTTGCCCATTCACAATGGCACACATACACAATCAATGTCTCAATGCTTAGAAATCCTTCTTTAACCTGTCTCCTTCTCTTCATCTACACTGATTGAAGTGGATGTAATAAGTGACATTAATAAGGGATCATAGCTTTCACCTGGATTCACCTGGTCAGTCTATGTCATGGAAAGAGCAGGTGTTTCTAATTTGTTGTATATTCAGTGTATATTTGACTAATGAGCATTCAAGTTGTGGCATTAGTTCCTCCCACTTGTTTTGACTACTTTTCATTACTCTGCTTTCACCATGGTTACAATATGTAAATACAGCTCATTGAGTAGTATCAGTTTACACTGCCACATAGCCCTGTGTTTAGCCTGGCTTGTCAATAACCTTGAAGTTAAATCTCCTTGTTAGCCCATAATGAAGCTCTAGGACGCCTGTGTCTTATATGGTTTATGGCGAGTCATTCTGAGCGTGGCCCCTAAACACATTGAAAAGCTATGAGTCAGTGGCGTACTCTGATGCCAAAACAACAGAAACTGCCTCAAGGCTATTTTTGGAGTGGCAGGTCCCCCTTATGCCTTGCAGCTAGGGCAGCAGGTGGAGAGCTTAATGGGATTGGGTTTGAATCAATGCTTGAAATAGCCACCGGGTGTGCATAGAGGAATCTCTGACCCATATTGTGGGTGACCCACATTTAAAGCAGTGAACTCATGCACAGACACAGTACCCGCCAGATCACCTTGGTACTTGTCAAGGCTGGGAAGGCCCTCTGTGTTTTGCGTAGTACTGGAGGAGGAGCTCCTGGTATAGTGCCACACAGGGAGTAGGTCAAGGGACA